>NW_027449323.1:0-36055 GCF_964194025.1 Convolutriloba macropyga
ATTGAGAAGTAATCGACTAAAAATTCAAATATTGGATAAACAAACTTCATAATTCTGTCCTGCTTTTTCCTGTTTCATTTTTTCACTATGCCTATTTTTCCACATTCATTTTCCAGTTTGTTGGTTGAGGTCCCTCACCATTTCAATATTACATCACACATCAGACAATGATACTTCCGGGGGTGGGAGATTGTGCTCAAAAATACAGTGTCCGGGTCTCTTCTCGAACGCACGAGCGTCTAAGTTTCGTCTGATCGAAGGAGTCAATTTCGAGCTCACAAAAGTCGAGTGAATTCAGTTATTTTGACAATAAATCATAATAATGCGGTGAATTGGGTGCTATTTTTCTTTCGATCTCTTAAGTGGTGACAAAAAAGGATCATGACCACCGCCAAAAATGCAATAAAAATTAATTCACAGCTAATCTAATATGCAGTGAAAATATATAATTCACTGAAATTTCATCGTTACCTTTTATACAAAAAAAGAACATCATTAAAATACGAAATAATTGTAATTGATGGACGATTATTGATAATGCATTGTGAGAAGAGGAGAACAAGGTTCGAATGTGGGTGATTGGGAGGCTTTTTGCACATAGCAATTGATGTGGTGCAAAAAAAATAATTAACCACTGAAATTTGCATTCCTTATAAAACTAAACTCTAAATTTGCCTTTTTCGCCGCTAAGATATTTGATGGTAATAATTATTTTTGTTTGTGCCACAATTTACCCTATTTGTTATATTTTTAGGCAAATGGCTGCACTAGATAGATTGTACATACCTGAGGTAGGCGCATGCTCTATTCATATATTCTCCGTTGAAATTGGGTAAAATGAATGCTTGGGATTGCCAGTCCTCACTATCTGATCTCTCCACCCCTGATGACGTCACTAAAATCAACAACGAAGTTCGGTAATTTGCGGGCCCATATAATAATATGAGCGCATCTCGTTACATTTTTGCCCGTAACAAAGTAAAGTTGATCTTTCGAAGCAAAAAAAAGAATTTTTCATAGTAAATTGATTCAGCGCCTGAATAATATAGCTAGTTGAATTTTTAATAACCACTAAGCGCCCAGGTTTAGGTGCGCGACCCTAGACCGCTCTGATCACACCATTTCCCAAACTTTGCCCTCTGATCAGACCATAGTGCGACCCAAGAAAATTTGCGACCATAGTGCGACCCAAAAGACCTCTGATCAGACCATCGTGCGACCCCAAATCCCTCTGATCAGACTATCGCGCGACCCAAATAATTCGTGCGACTCTGGTGCGACCCAAAATTTTGTGCGACTTTAGTGCGACCAACGCTCCCTCTGATCAGACCATTCCTGAATACATGTTATAAGCCGTTTTTATTTGCTTAATATACTCAATTCCAAACTATATACTACTCAAATTAAATTCTAATAATTTAGCAAATCTTGTTAAGGTTAGGACAAAACTAATTGACAAAAATATAAACAGAAAGTCATTTTGAAGTGCCTGCAACCTTTCTTTTGAGTCATCAAAAACAGTTATAAAAAACTGCAATCAAATAAATATGGTCAGTTAATGCTCTGTGGTCAGATTTTGGGGCTACTTATGTCCAGACTTTGGTCTCCGATCACAACGTAGTGCGACTATTGTCCAGACTTTTGTGCGACCTATGATCAGGCTATAGTGCAACTTTGCCCTCTGATCAGACCGTAGTGCGACCATTGTCCAGACCATTTCCCAGACTTTGCCCTCTGATCAGACCGTAGTGTGACCATTGTCCAGACCTTTTCCCAGACTTTTCCCTCTGATCAGACCGTAGTGCGACCATTGTCCAGACCATTTCCCCAGACTTTGCCATCTGATCAGACCGTAGTGTGACCATTGTCCAGACCTTTTCCCAGACTTTGCCCTCTGATCAGACCGTAGTGCGACCATTTTCCAGACCATCGTGCGACTCAAGCGTTTCCCAGACCATGTATTTTGGGTCGCACCACGCCACCAGAGTGCGACCCAAATGGTCTGATCAGAGCAGTCTAGGGTCAGGCACCTAAACCTTGGCGATAGTGAAAGTATTATTGGTCTCTTTGTGGTTTTTCTTACATTCCAAAGGGTCCATTCTTTTTTTATAAGATCAGCTCACATTTCTTCTACTTCTTATTGTTGAGGACAAATCAAAACGGATTGATGATCACATTATGCGCGAGTAGAAGTGACAACAAACAAAACAAGTAATTTGACATTCAAACTGAAGCCAAAGTGCAGTAAGAATTCCTGTTTGAGCATTTTTCCATTACATTTTTCAATTTCTCTCAACACTGTTTCATAAAAGCTTCTATATATAGTTCATGTATAGTTTTGACAAAGCATCGTTGCAATTGTCTTAATCGGTCGTTACCCGGGCCCAGGTGTCAACGCTAAAAAAACGCTAAATTATGTACGATTGGCATTGAATGCGTTGAATTTATTTAAGATTAGCATTTGAGCGTAGATCTTACATAAATTCAACGCAATCAACGCCAATCTTACATATTTTGCGTTGAATTTAGCGTAGATCTTACATCTTTTGCGTTGAATTTAGCGAAGATCTTACATAATTTTGCGTTGACTTTAGCGTAGATCTTACATATTTTGCGTTGAATTTAACGTAGATCTTACATAATTTGCGTTGACTTTAGCGTAGATCTTACATATTTTGCGTTGAACTTTGCGAAGATCTTACACAATTTTGCGTTGACTTTAGCGTAGATCTTACATATTTTGCGTTGAATTTAGCGTAGATCTTACATAATTTTGCGTTGACTTTAGCGTAGATCTTACATATTTTGCGTTGACTTTAGCGTAGATCTTACATATTTTGCGTTGAATTTAGCGTAGATCTTACATAATTTTGCGTTAAGTTTAGCGTTGACCTTATATATTTTTGCTTTTTGGTACGTGTGAAGGGTGCGTGTGGGGGGTAGGTGTGTGAGGGTACGTGGGGGGATGTGGGTGGGGGGTATGGGGGGTGCACGTGGGGGGTGTGCGTTGGGTGGGGTAAACGGGAGTACGTGGGGGGTACGATTTTGGGGGTGGTATGTGGGGGGTGGGGGGGGGGGGGTAGGTAAGGGGGGGGGGGTAGTTTGATGATGGAATGAGGCAGTCCGACACGGTTTTTACGAGATTTTTCAAAAAACCAGAATGCGGTTGCGTGCAAGAGAAACTGGAATGAGTTGAAACGATAGAAAAGTATTGCAAAAAAAGAAAATAAGATCTAAGGTGAATTCAACGCAAAATTGTTTAAGGTCAACGCTAAATTCAATGAAAATTTATGTAAGATCTACTCTCAGAAACGCCAAAATTGTGTGAGGTTGCGGTCCAATTTATAAAGACTGCGGTTCCTACGAAAATTAAGGTGCTTTGGCACAGTAGTAGAAGAGGCGACAAGTAAGCAGGATGTCAGTGGTTCGAATCCCATACTCAGATTTCTACGTGTTGATTTTACAGAAAATCAACGCAAAATTCAACGCAAAATATAAAAGATCATCGCTCAATTCAATGCAAAATATGTAAGATCTACGCTAAATTTAACGCAAAATATGTAATTTCTAGGCTAAATTCAGCGCAAAATATGTCAAATCTACGCTAATTTCAACGGAATCAACGTAAAATTATTTAAAAAAATTGCGGTGCATTTTCCGTCTTGTCAACGCTAGTTTCCGCTGGTCTTACAGAAATTTGGCAAAATTCCTCGGCCCGGGTAGGCAGCTAAGATTTTTTTTGGCTTCATCAAAACGTGTTTCGATAAAAACTAAAATAAATTTTTTGTTACGCCTATTCTTTAATTTTCTTTAAATTGGCTCTCCTGGTGCAATAAAAAACTTATTAAAATCTTTAAGTTCAACAATAAATGACGGTGAATTTTCCACAATTTTTTGGTCGTTTGTTGTCTGACCACTCTTTTTTTTAAAATTTCCCAATGGTTTTCTGAAGTATTCAAAGAACTTCTTCTCGTAATCAATTGATAGCTATTTAGTTTAATTTGAGTAATTTTGTTTTCAAAAATGTTATTGAAATTTCTTTCTAATCGTTGCCAAATTTTGGTGGCTTTTTTGCCTTGTAACTTTATATTATCAATTCTGGGTCTAAATGGATTTTTGATTTAAATAATTGAAGTTGCCGAACGTTATTAGCCGATAGTAATTTTTTTTAACTTGAATTTTATTTAACTCCAAGACATCGTCGCTGGCTAATGGAGCTTTCCCGAGTATTTAGTGCTTTCTGTTGTATTCACTTTTTAAACTTGTAATAGTTGATACTAGATCCTTCCGGTTAAATCTATTTTATTTCTTCAAAGCAAAATCAATAAAAATACGGACAGAATTTAAAAAGCAAACACATAATTTAAATTTTATGTTTAATTTGTTGAAAACCTTGTAATGTATATTTTTCAGCAGCCAAAAATGATTACACTCTATTTTTTGTTTGGTTATCAATGAAAAGAAGACAGCATAATGGTTATAATGAAAAAAATTGCAGAGAAACCAAATAAAAAGACAAAATTTTTTCTAAAAAATGTGGAAACTTAATTATTTTTGTGGAAATTGGCGCAATCGAAAAACAAACAAACGCAGTCACAATTACATCAACAAAAAATCTGCTTTTTACTTGATAATTTTTTTGATCGGTCAATTTTTTCAACAAAAAATTATTGCTGAATAATTAGGTACAAAATTTGAAGAAATATAGAAAGAGCTCTTCGGTTTTATTGTTGCCCGTCATTTTCATGTATGCCACATATCGCGATATATGTGTTATAGCAATCCATAGTTGCAAATTTGAATTCGTCAAGGGAGATTTGACAGTTTTAACGGCTTGATCATTACGGGTTTTATTAATTTCCATGAAGTTTTTGAATTATGTCATACTTTTTAGCATTTCGGTTTTCTTGCTGTGTAATCTATTTTTTGAGATTACAGGTCCACCAGTCTTTCAAAGTCACGAAAAATTTTTTTCAAACAATCAGTCGATATTTAACGATTTCCATAATTCTAAATCTATTTCTATTCAGAAAATAATAGATCTCCGATGTTTTTCCATATTAATTGTCCTTTGTTTTTTGTCACTTGGGGTCAAAATTGTCCAGTTAAACAAATGGCTATCCAACAGCGTTCTACAGAGAGTTAGTTATTCACATTTTTCCGAATCTTCGCTATATTGTGTAAACTTTGTCTAATTTTTACAGTCACATTAGCTTTTGGAAGAAACCTAATTTTTAATTATAGTTGCTGAATAAAAATGTAGAAATTGAATGAAAGTAAAAAAAGGTCCTACTGATTTGGCAAGTATTTTTCTTATCGTTTTTTAATGGTAAAATATAGTACAACAATAGTTCTTTGTTACAATGGAAGTTAGTTTATAAGGATTTGTTCCAAAGTCTGTGCAGAGGTGACACAACCTTCAGAAATTTTAAACAATTACGAAAGTAAATTAGAATTTAGAAATTAATGAAGTCAATCTGAGACCCTACAAAAACTGATTCTGTGCAAACTAAACATATTAAGAAGCCTATTACTTCTCCCTATTTCTTCGATTTAATTTCGTCACAGCAAAGACATTGTTGTTGCGAATCGTCGGCTACTATTTCACGATTCGGAGGAAAAAAGTCTAATTTTTGTCTAAATTGACGAAACCCTGAACCAAATTGACTAAAAATGTGTCATTCAAGACAGTTTATTATGCATGAAAGACAATGAAATAATAACATAAAAACATCGCAGCACAAGCCTGACCTACGAAAAACATTATCAACAAAAAGTTAGACCTGGATTGAACTGTAAATGCATTGGGAACAACATTAAAAAATTCAGAAGAATTGAAAAATAAAAACAGTAAAATTAGATGTCAAAATGTTAAATGTGAACAAAACACCACTAGTGAGAACGCAAATTTTTGTTCAATGACAGTTTTCTCACTCTTTTTGTAAATTAGAGTGATAATTTTTCAACGCCGCAAAACTAGTTGCTTTTTGCTTAACTTCTTGTTTTGGTTTGACCAAAATCATCACTCCAAAAAACATGAACATTTGTGGTCAGATCTTAAGAAGAAAGTCAGCGCCCGGATATAACTTATGTTTTGAATTGTAGAAACCTTGGGCCAAATATAGGTAAAAATAGCTATTTTGAGGTCTATGCTGAAAAAATTTGCTGTTAATAATGTTGATATTTCAGAGGGTCTGTATATCAACTTTCATTGTTCCGACACCTCTTGAGGGGGGGGGACTATATACTCAAATGGGTTTTTTTGTTCAGTCAATTTTGGCCGATCGATATAATAATCGTAGAGAGTTGTGAGTGGTGTCATTAGAAAGCCCGGCCAGCAAAAAATATGGAAAAAAACAGATTTTTTTCATTTTTGGCTTTTTATAATGAATTATCGAGGTTTAAAGTTTTTTGAATACTAGACGTATTTCAGCTGTTTTGTTCACCTTTTTGAGCAAATTTTCGTCAATTTTGCTATTATATTTTAAAATTATTAACTGTAGTGTTAAAATTTCTTCTCAAAAAATAGAGGAGGGTTGTTGATTTGTTCGATTCCGAAAGTTCGAATCCGAGTTTTTTGGCTAAAATTTGTGCTAAAGGTTTCAAAATTCGGAGTTTTTTTCGTCAAAAATATGACTAAATTCGCTTTATTAGCCCACTTGCTCTAAATTTGGTAAAAAAAAGACACCTTAAAACTGCAGCCAGATTCATGTTGAGCTAAAAGAAGAGCTAGTTGTACTCCAGCTGGCTCTGAGCGTCTTCTGGAGTTATAATTTTGCCAATTTTTTTGCCAATTCAAACTCGATACTTATACAAAATGCATTATTTATTTTTGACAAACTGAAAACTTTTGTATAGAATTGATCTATTTCGCAACCATTTCAACAATTGAGTGTTTTTAGACTTGCAGCAACATCTGGACTGATATTGATCTGACTATGGATCCTTACGACAAAAATTTTTTAGATGTTAATGGCGCGCGACCTTTTTTTAAAAAAATATTTCCGCTATGTAAATAATTTTTATGTATATTGCGGACTTGAATTTGAGATCACGGCTCAATTAATGACAAATACTATTTAAAATAAATGCAACCCAACGAGATGGTTTCAGAGTTAAGCTCATGGTTTTTATGGCTCTGACAAATTGTTTTCGTAAAAAGTAGACTTCTTTCCTTTTGCTTTCATTTCTTATACTTTTGCCAGCCCAAAGACTAAGTCCCCAATAAACAATCCAAATACTTTTTAGAAAGTATAAAAAGAACCTAGACATTTTTTTTCTTTTGTTACATGATGTCTGTTATAACTTTGAATATATCTGTTTTGAATATTGGTGAACTTTTAAACTTTGCGACTATTTTATCTTATTTCTTTCAATCTCGAGTGTAGTCTCAGTAAAAACAGGCAGAAACTGACTTCCTGCAGTTTCTAGATTTATGTTGGTAACAGTTTTATATTCAACTAATGTTTTCTCTATTTTGGTACTATGCCTTTTCAGTTTTTCTCTGATTTTTAATAATATTAGCATATTTTATGAGCTCAGTTTGTTTCCTTGTCGAATTATCACATTATTCACAAGTGCAATTAAACAAAAGCATTTTAGGGAAAACTCAGAACGTTCAAAAAGGCGTATCTGGATATTTTAATTGTTTTTGTTGAATAGTTTATGCTATTTGGGCTGCGACACAGTTATCTCGCAAAATTTTGAGTTTGTCTTTCTTTCGTTTTCTTTGCGCCATATACCCGATAGCAGTAGATCTTATTTGTTTCCCCAGAAGATATAACTCAACTTAGTGAAAGATTTCAGTTTATAGCTGTTTCTTCTAATGACTTTCAAATTAATTTAAAAAAAAAATTTTCATCTGTCTCCTTTCTATCCTGTTCAGTTTTTGGGTTTCTTTTTCCTGTCATGTCTAAGTAGTCCATTTATAACGAAGACTTGTTGATGTAAAATGAAAGTAAAATGATGATTTACAGTTCTTTCAGGAAGCATCTTGTCATTATGTTGCCTTGAACGGTGTCATGTCGTAAAATTGTTTGAAGTTTTGGCTTCTTTATGTATTTGTTTCTTTGTGGGCTTGTTACTTAGTCTCATTATAAACAGACTCAGTTGGCTCGCTGAAATGTTGAAACCTAATCCATCGCTTTTTGTCGTAATTCTAAGGCTGCTATAAGTTTTGAAAATATGTTTTAAAAAAATTGTTTTTTTTTAAATAGTTTTTCGGTCGGTTTGTAGCTCAGTCCCTCTAAAAACAGGTCACAACCCCTTTCCAGTGAGCTGTAACTTAATTTTGATAACGGTTTTAGCTTCAAAAATTTGCTTCTTGTCTTTGTTCTACCGTTACTACGAGATTTTATAAAATGTTAGATTTTTATTTAATGTACAATTGAAAGTATTTTTGGATTCTTTTTACAAAAATCGTTAGAACAAAAATCGTTGATTTTGCTGGCTTTTAAATTTTGCGCAATCAAATTTTGGATAATGACATGTCTTAATTGCTTCCTATGTAGATATAAATGAACATTTTAGTGGTTTCAATTGATATCTAATGACATTAATAACTGTGAAATTAATTGTTTCCAGAAATGGAAAAGTATTTTTGAACTTCGCACCTATTTGCTCATTTTTTGACTTGTTAACCAGTAGCATTGGGACAGGTCCCATAAATTTTCTATTGAATCATAGGTTAAATTGTTTTCTTTTGGTTTTTTTTCTGATGAGAGTTTGATTTTGTTGTGATTTTTTCTACTATAGACATCGAGTTTTGGTCGTAAATAATATTTGTTGTTCAATTTTTTTGTTGTCCCTTCTAGTAGTCATATTATCGACAACTTTCATTGGCCCTCTAGCGTGGATTTATCGCATTTTATTGGTTGTATATTGAATGATGTGCTTTTGAAAGTGTTCTATCACTTCATCATTTGGAAGCCAATTAAGTCAAGAATGTGGATGAGCGGGGTCGGAACATTATGTGCATACGCACATTACCGAGCCTCCTTGTTACTAATTTGTATTGAAAAGAAAAGCAACAAGAGAATGATTTGTCTTTGATATTCTTCCAACCTCGTCTTCGAAGTATCAATGGAAGTCTACATTTACTGAGATTCATAAAATCAGTGAGAGAAATTATATCGCTGAAAGTTATGAAAAAAATTTTTAACCACGCTCAGCAGAAAACATATAGATAATTAGGTGTATCCGAAAACCACCTGTAAGTGTGTGTATTGTATTAATACAGTTATGCTCATATAAAATTCACTGTGTTTTGTAGAATTTTTTGATAACATCTGTTGTTAATTATTCAATTTGAAAAATGTTGGAAAAAGTATTTTGAACGATTGTTGGTGCCATCAACAAAATTAAACATAAGATCTTCCGGAATTATAAAGCTATTTAAATTTTTGGAGCTCCGTGAGTGAGCGGTTAGTAATTTTTCTCTAAACTGGAGAAGAGCCGATGGTTTTAATTTTGCTTTTGTAACTTTGATCTCAGGAAGGGCGGTATCTACTATTTGATCAGTCAGTACAAAAAATGCTTCATTACATAGTTTGAATTTCAAAATTGCTAGTTTGCTTGACGAAAAAGCAGCGAACAAATTACAACAAATAGTTTTGTTCAATTTTTTCGATGAATCCTTCATGGTTCATCGTACTCTATATAGTATAACTAAGCGGACACAAATGGAAAACTGTTTGTTTTTGTTTTCAATCTGTGACAAAACTAACCTACAAAGTTGAGGAGATTAGGGTTTAAAAAATATTGGTTTTCTGAGTTTTAGACTATTTTGGCAAGATGCGATTGCATTTTGTCATGTGTTGTTATAGCAAGTTACTCCGAAGAATTAACACGTAAACCTGGGGCATAAAAGTTATATGTCGAATAAGCTGGGAAGAACACAAGCAGAGTAACATAGTTAACATAGTTTTTCAATTCTAATACTGTGTTATACTTAACAACGGATCATTACAAAATAGTTGTAAACCATTAACGAGACAGGATTTTAATCTTGAAAGATCTTGCAATATTCATGTAAAGTTATGTTAAACTTGCAAGAAGATGCTAGTCTTGCAAAGTTTTGGAAGAAGGAATTAATCATGAAAGATCTTGCAAGAGCAGGTTAGTTTTGCAAAATTATCGCAAGATTCTTGCAAGAATAACAACCTCTTGCAATATCTTGCAAAACTAACATTGAAAAATGAGCTGGAGTAATTTGTTATTTGGTCTTGCGAGGAAAAATATGCCTTAACAGCCCCACTAAATTAAAGTTGACTAGGTTGTTAAGGAATGATAAACGTAATATCAAACCCCCTAGTGATATCTAGCTAATGTATTATCATAATGTATTATCTAACAATCTTATGAAAGAATGCGATTTTCTGACTCCAGGCACATGGAATCACAATTAGGATCAAAATACCAAATATCGAATAAAAAAATGATAGTCAGTTGAGGTGAAACAAATCCTAACGCGTTCCGAAAAGTTGAGCTTAAATTTTGCGCGGCTATTACATAACATTTTTGGAATAAAAAAACTTTTATATGGTGAAAATCGTAAATGGTCAATATCGTGCCGTAACAATGCATTTGAAAATAATTCAGTAGCAGAATAGCAGTTCTACTGAAGCTACCATAGAGTTGATACCCAACAATTGCGATCAAGTTTTTTCCTTACATATTTTTTCTCAAGAGCCTAAACAGAATCTTTCAAATCGAATTTTCCGCTCTTCTATATATAAGGAAACAAATTCTCTAGTCAAAGCATTATATTCAGTAAAAAGTGTGGTTACAGCTTCTTCAAGGGTTTGAAACAAGTTTTTATGCGCTGTCTATTTTGAATTGATTGTTACACAACATGCCTCAAGAATAAGAGGGGGCCAGCAACACTTGGGGAGGTCGTCGAATAGATGGTAACCAAGAACCCTAGAGTCAGTTAATGAAAAATTACGAAAAAGGAGCTAGTCAACCAAAAAACGTGTGAGTGCGGAAACTGGGCGAACGAAAGTACCGTAAGCCGTTTCTACCTTCACCATCTCGTGTTGTCCATCTCGTCCAGGGTACACCTCCAACACACGCCCAAGAAACCATATTCCACGAAGAGTCATGTTTCTCAGCATCCAGTCAACGTCGTTAACTCTGAGCGGCGACATCTTTTTCTCACTCCTTTTGGATCTCTTGAGTAGTGTCGGCAATTTATCGTTGACAAGTCGCTTCCAGAAATGGTTCATCATCTGTTGCAGATTTCTCCATATCTTGAAGCTGGCTAGAATCTGGTTGTCAAATTGTTACGGTGGGACACCAAATATTTTTTATTGATATGCAAACAATTTCTCTAGTCAAAGGTTTATATTCAGTAAAGGTTTCTGTTACAGTTTTGTACGTTGACTGCGTATTTGCGGGTAACCGTTTTCAACTTGTTCAAGGACTTGAGTCAAGTTTTCAAGCGCTGTCATTCCTGATTTGTTTGTTACACAACAACCACAATGAAGATACAATGAGAACGCAATGAAAATATGCAATCTTGGAAAAAAGGTTCTGTGATATTTTTTGTATTACTTTTTTTAATTGTGTCTGGGTTGTTGAAAAAAAAATTGTTGCTTTTTGGGGGTACCTTGCACCTAAGTGCTTGGGGTTTCTTTACTGTTCTATGTTGATCAGTTTACTCTTGTCTCTTCAGGATTCGGAGACATCCGAGGACAAGGAGACGGCACTCGAGACGACACAGTAACTTCAAACAAAAAAAATGAAAAAAATTCGAAGAAAAAAAGAACAACTACGATCAGCAAAGGGATTTGTTTGTTTCCCGTTGTTTTCCTGTGATAGAATAGTTTTTCGATGTAATGTGTATAGTTTTTTACTATGTATTGTTTCTTTCATACTAGAATTTTTCCTCCTTTCCTAATTTCTCAACCCTAGGACCTAGCACTGGAATAAGAACTGTCATCGGCAGCTATTTTAACGCTTTTTCATTACAAAGCTAGGGTAGGAAATAACTACCGCGTCGCTTTTTTTCTTTAGGGCTAGGTTAAAAAGCAAAAATGACGTATTTGTGGTTGCTAATCTCACAAGATCTTGCAATAGGAAGTTAATCTTTTAAGAAAATCTTGCAAGACATTGTTAACCTTACGAGATCATGCAAGATTATGCATAATCTTATTTTTTGCAAGATTGACATCCTGAACTGACTAGGGAAGGTCAATTACAGATGAATAAATAGTACCTGAGTTTTCGCATTCTCTAATTCAGACTGATCAACTTCTAGTTTGACTTGTGTTTTGGGGGTCACAAAATTGCTAATGTGGATGCAATGTGGAGTCTAAAAAGAGTTTTCGTCTAAAAAAATACTTCCCCTTACCAAAATTTTACAAACCTGCTAAAGTGAATACATTTTGCATTAACAAGAATTGTTTGAGCAACATTTTGCAAAATAACGGCAGTTAATGATATTTTTTGGGGCGGCAAACAACAGTAAAATAAGGCAAATAAAAACTGTTAAATAAGCTCATATATTTGGAAGGCAATTATCTGGTCACAGCTCAAAACAGGCCTACAAAAGTTCACATTCAACTAAACTAGGATTGAAGAACTTTAGGCTGACCTTTAGTCGCGAACACTCCTTTCTAGACAATAACTATTTAAACATTATGTAATCTTAACAAACCATAAATGCCGATACTTCAAAACCAATTTTGTGCAACTAACTGGTGTAGGACAAACCTAAACTAACAGTTAATCCCTATTATTGCAAAGAATCCATCATTATCAATTGAATATTAATTTAAATGGGAAATGTATTATATAGAAACACAACAAGGCCATATTTGAAAGGTTCAACATGATTCAACCACCAAAATAACCCAAGTCAAAGTTCTTTCATATTATAGAACTCACAGCTTAGCGTTATTGAATTTATAAATCCATTTTATATGCATTTCTGATATCTATGGATTCATTTATAGATGGGAGAGGTATATCATACTCGCCTGGGTCGAGAAAAAATCGGAAAAATATATGCAAGATAAGCGTTGAGAAGTGATAAGCGGTGAGAAGTTTTTCAACTCAAATTTCGTACATAATTTGGCGGTGAAATGCGGTGAATGAGGTGAAATTATCTAAGTTCACCGCTAGAGTAAGCGGTGATCTTATAAAAATTCACCACATTTCACCGCTAATATATGTAATTTAGCTAAAATATGTAAAATATTGTATCTTTCAAAATTTTCCGCATTCGCCGCTTATCTTACATAATTTTGCGTTAAATGGCGGTGACACCTTGACCCGGGAGGTCTCATGTCGACTATCGTAATAAGAGCAAGTCAATGAGAACGCTCGAACGCTTTTAATAATACGAATTACATAAAATTGAAAGAACTCACTTATCTCGTATTCGAGAAGATATATCTATCACCCCTTCCCAATATAAAACAAATAATTACAATGTTTTACTCCGTAGTGTTTATAAAGTGTTCATAAAGCAGTTAGAAATTTTTTCTAAGAAAATTTAGCATGTACCGAACAATTGTGAAAAAAAATTACTTGTTTTTGAGGCTTTATGTAGGACAAGGACTGGTCTCAAGCTCCAAATTATGTCTGCAGCCGTGTACAACAGCTCTTAAATGATGTTTACCTCTACTCTAGCATATTTTTACTGTGTGTTATACAACTAACAAGGAGGCTCGGTAATGTGCCTACGCACATAAGGTTCCGACCCCGCTCATCCACATTCTTGGCTTAATTGGCTACCAAATGAAGAAGAGAAAGAAGACTTTCAAAAACATACATATCGTTCCATAAACAGCCAATGGAATACAATAATGCCAACCTAGAGGGCCGATGAATATTTTCGATAATATGACTAATGAAAGAAAAAATATATATATCAAACAACAAACATTATTAACGACCAAAACTCGACTTATGTAGTAAATATAATCATAACAAAATCAAACTCGCATCAAATAAAATCTAAACGAAAAAAATTAACCTATACACTGTTAGAAAAAATATGGAACTTGTCTTCAGTGTGACTGGTTAATAGGTCGACAAAAAAGGGCACAGAGGTGCGAAGTTCAAAAATACATTTCTATTTTTGAAAAGAATTAATTTCACTGAAATCCCTAAAATGTTCATTTATATCTCCATAGGAAGCATTTGAGACATCTCATAATCCACTGTTTAAATGCGACAAAAATTCAAAGCCAATAGGACGTAGGATTATTGTTAAAAACTAAAAAAAGAAAACAAAAATCCTATAAATTGTGAAAATACAAAAAAATCTCAAATATTTTAAGAAATCTCGTAGTAACAGCAATAACAAAGCCGACAAACAAATGTTCGAAGCTAAAACCGCCAAAAGTTGTTAGAGAGATTAAATTATGGTTCACTGGAAACGGGTTGTGAACTGTGTTTACAGAGACTACAAATCGACCGAAAAATTAGTTAAAATTGACTGAGCTCGAAAACCCAATTATGTTTTTGAAACAAATATTTTCAAAAGTCATAACAGACTTCAAAAAGATTTCGAAAAACAGTAAAAAACTATGTTGCATTACCTCACGAGGCCGATTGACCGGATAATAATGAGACTAAGTCATGATCCCTCAAATTAACAACAAATATATAAAGAAGCCAAAAGTTCAAAAAAATTTAAGAGACCACCTTGTTCAAGACACTATAATTATAAAATGTTACCTGCAAGAACTGTATATCACCATTTTCTCCTAAATTTAACATCAAAAAGTCTTCCTTTTAAAAAAGATAACGTAGACAGGACAACGAAAAAAAACAATTAATTGAACAGCATAGAAATCTCGAAATTTTATTAATGAAATTAATGGTCGAAGCAATCAGTCACAACATACAACTAAACGCAAAAAAGCTTTAATTGATAAAAGTAATTTACACTTCTAATTAGTGAGATTGAGTCACATGAATGATACAGTTGAAAGAATTTTTTTTTTTGAATTTGAAAGTCAATAAAACAAACAGCTGGAATCTGAATTCTTGAACTAGACTCTTTTACTAGATATATGTCTTGGGGAAGCAATTGAGACCTATCGTTTGTAGGAAAATGAAGTATATCAACATAAAAAAGACAAACATAGACAAAAACATAGAAAAAACAAAACTATGCAAGATAACTGTGTCGCAGCCCAAAAAGCATAAAATATATAACAACAACAATTAAATATTCAGATAAGCGTTTTTCCATCGTTGTGCATTTTTGCTACTATACTTTCTTTGAATTGCACTTGTCAATAAGGCGATAATACGACAAGGAAGCAAACCTAACTGTTAAAATAAGCGGTTATGATCAAAAAATTTTGAAAAGTCTTAGTATCAAAACAAAGAGACCATTAGTTGAACATATAATCGTTACGGAAATTAATCCATAACCCACAGGAATTTGGTTTCTGATTGTTTTGATAGACACTGCCCCCAAAGTTGAGGGAAATAGGATGAAATAGTGGCAAATTTCAAAAGTTAAATTTGTTTTCTTAAAACAAAAATATTCAAAGTCATAACAGACATTAGAAAAGTGTCGGATTTAATTTATACCTCCTGAAAATAAACTGGATTGTTAACCGGGGACATCAAGTTATTGGGCTTAAAGATTGGGCAAAAAAGATAACAAATGAAAGCAAAATTCAAGAAGTACAAAAATTTTTTTTCGAAAACATTTGGTCAGAGCCATAGAAACTACGCTCTTAACTCTGAAACCGTAATATAAACTATTTGGGCCTTGTTCTTGTAAAGAGTATCTTTCATTAATTGTGCACTGATTTGAAATTCTTGTAAGTAAAATAAAGTATACATAAAAATCATTTACATAGCGGAAATATTTTGAAAAATAAAGTCGCACCCCATTGAAATCTAATAAAAAATTTTATTCATAAGGATCCATGGCAAGATGAAGATCAGCCCAGATGTTTTTTCCCTCCTAACCAAATACTTATTTGTTCAAATGGTTGCAAAATAGATCAATTATTCAACAAAATCTTTCAGTTTGTCAAAAATAAAATTGAAAATTGTATTTATAATGAGTTTAAATTTACAAGAAACCGGCAAAGTTATAACTCCAGAAGACTCTAAAAGCCAGTGGGTGCGCAAATTGCTCAATTGTCAGCTTGTAAAAACATGGCCGCAGTTTTAAGGTATTTACATCCAGCAAATTTAAAGCAAGTCGGCTGAAAAAGCAAATTTGGTCCCAAATTTGGGACCAAAAAAGTATATATATTTTTTTAAAATTTAGCATAATTTCTAGCCATCAAAAGCAAACTAAAGTTAACAATTTGAACAAATATTAGCAAAATTGGCAAGAATTAGGTCAGAAATACCAAAAAAGTGAACAAAAACGGCTAAAATACGTCTAATATTCACAAAACTTTATATCGCGATAACTCCCTATAAAAGATTAAAATTGATAAAATCTTTTTAATTACATATTCTACGCTGAACGGCTTTTTTAATGATACTGATCACAACTCTCTGCGATGATTATATCGGTCGGCCAAAATTGTCTGAACAAAAAAAACCCAGTTGAGTATATAGTTCCTCCCCCCACTAAAGTGGGTCGGAACAACAAGCATATAGCATATTAGGCGTTTATATTCCAATGATCTTGCAAGAATCTTGTCAATAAACCTAAATTGTTGCAAGAGCACTTACAAAATTTTGCAAACAATTTTTTTTGTGCAATACACACAAAATAACAGTTGTTTTGAAAAAAAAATGGGAAGAGAACTGGAAGTCTAACTGTTGTTTTCATTTAAAAGAATTGACGTGATGGCATCAAGCTGCAGCACACTAAGGCGAAGAGCGACAAAAACAAAAAGATCATTGACGTATTTAAAAACTTGTCGGGCATTGAAGATCTTAAAGTGTAGTCCAAAAAAACCGATGTTCGTAATTGACAACTTTTTTTTAAAAAAAAAAAAAGAGAAATAATTTCCAAAAAAGTAAAAAAAATTTTTTGACCAGTTTGACCGTCATTAACTTTTTCCAGCTATATCTTAGTTAATTGTTAGCACAGGGTTAGAATTCTCTAGATAGACGTTCATAGTAAGTATCTGTGTTCAAATTTTTCTAGTTAATTTTTCATTCGAGAAGTCCTACTTCCACTTCCAATAAGAGTATTCTGGAATTAAAATTTTGCCGTTTATTGCTAACTTTATTCTATGCTTATCAAAAACGCAACAATATTTTTGATTTTTTAACTAACAATTTCTCTAGATCTATATTAATCAAAACACTTGAGTGTTTTCAAATTGAGTGTTTTCTTTGCTTCAGCAATAGCAGGGCTGGTTTCGGTCCAACCTTGGACTGTTACAATCCATAAAAATTCGTTTTGTAATCAGTTTGTCTTTTTTAAAAAATATCGATCTTTTACGTTGATTAAAAAAGAACAAATGAAATCAAAGCTCGGTGTTGATAGGTCCAATTGCCTTCATAAACAGTTCCAAATAATTGTCTCTAATTTATTTATTTGAAAGATTTTGGTCGTTTTGACTTTTATTGAAATTTGCCACAATTTTGCCCTTAATTTGGTCAATTTGTAGCTCAGTGTTAGCACAAAAAGATGGCTTCCTTTTCCTTTTTTTTACTGAGTCAAAGTTTAATCTTCTTTGCGCGTTAAAACATAGTTTTCCGGCTTTGATACTTCTATACTTCATTACTTTTTTTGATTTCTAGACTTTGACACAAATTTCACGGTTTTTTCTCTTTATGTCACATAATTACATTAATGAAATACACATACTTATTTTTTGGCGCTCAAAATAAGGCGAAATTAAACATGGATTATGGTTTTAAGGGCTTCGACAACCCTTTATAGAAGAATTTATTTGATTTTTTACATTTGTCTCTAACTGTCGTTTTTACTTTGTTATTTTAGTCGTATGAAACTTCATGGATTTTGACAGGTCTAATCGGCGATTTACGGAAGAAAAAAAAGCTAGATGCTGGTTAGGGTAAATAGATGATGGCTTTCTGTTCTTTGAAAACAATTGTTTTCAAAATAACAAAAAAACTTTTTGTGTAGTTGTTACCTAGACTTGTTTATTACCGGTCATGCATGGCACTATTGTTTTGGAAGAAAAGTGCAATTGTACAAGTTTAAAACTTTTTCAAGAATTTGTTATGAAATTACTGCTTTCGACAGAGGTTTTTCGCAAAAAAATGTAAACCAAATTTTGATTTTTGTCTATTTTTGACCTTCTTTCTTAGACGTAACACATATTCCTGATAATTTCGAGTCCCAGAGGATTTTCTTTGGAGGAATAAACAAACCTAGTTTTTCAAGTATGAAATTAATTATGTAGCTAATGGCTTTTAAAATAATTTTGAAAATTATTGTTTTAAAAAAAAACAATGTAATACCCATTGTTTAAATTTTCCCATTTTGCCTACTTTTTACCCCTTCTCATTAAAGAGATATCGCATTCCACATTACTGGCGTTCAAGGAAGGCTTAGTTGAACATATTTTGATGGGAAAATTATGCCCTTACGGCTTCGACAGCGTTTTGTTGCAAGTTTTAATTGAATTTTAATTGTTGTCTCTATTTGTTCTTTTTTCTGTAACTGCATGAAAAACCGAACGAAAAAAAGGTCTTAATGCCCTCCTACAGAGTCGTGTGTGATAATGAACAAGTTGGATGTTTTCAATTTCGATCTAATGGTTTTGATTACTCTGGAGCTAACTGTTTTTAAAAATTAAAGCCAATTTAATTTAACTTTGATGTTTTTATTTTGTTTTGTCTATTTTTTACCCAGCTTTGTTATAGAGTGGTCCCATATCTTTTCTATTGAAGTACAAATTGCTTTGTTTAGTTTTAGTTTTATCTGACTCTAATTTGGCCTTGCTAATAAGATTTTTTCAATGGGCATAAAATTTTGGAGGTAATTAATGTTTGTTGTTTTTGTTGTTTGATTTTGTTGCTCGTCTTGACTTGCTTTACTAATATCTGATCTTTTTGTTCATATAAACTTCTTCATCTAAATTTGTTCATCTAAATTTTGGGATTTTATATCTGTTCCTCATTTGGTAAACACATATGCCAAAAACGCGGATGAACGGGTTCGGAACTTTCTGTGCAAACGCACATTACTGAGCTTCCTTGTTTGAAATTATCAAATAAAAACAAATTTTTATTGTTTTGAAAACTCAGATAACTCATAAAAATTAGAAAATAGAAACATATGTGTCTTCCAGTGAAAATGACAATTTTTGTTTAAATCAAAAACCATTCAAAATTATTTTAAAAAATGAGTAAAGCGAATTTCACACTATAGAAATTTTGCACCTCTGCTATTTGAGGGAAACTGTTGACAAGTCCAACTTATTTCAAGGACCTCAAAACGACAACGGTTCTGTCAAAATTTTTTTCATGGCTTTATTAGCTCAAAAATACCGTTAAATTATTTAAATTGGTGTCAGATGATCGGTACAAAAGACACAGGCAAGATACTATTGAACTTTCAAATTTCGAGATTGAATTGTTTTATTCCATCGTTATACAGTGTCACAAGTGTAACAAGTTCATCTTTCCTATTTCAAAGTAGCATTGCAAAAAAAAATTGTGAAAAAAATTCACTTTTTTTTGGTCTTTGGAAAATATTAAGAGCCACTCTCTTTTGCATTGCATAATTGCTTACAAATTGGCGATTATAAAACACTTCATTCTTTCAGGCTTTATTGTTGATGTAATGAAATATATACTCTAAACTTGTTTGGTTGCTCTGTTTTGGTTGGGACTTCTTGTGAGATGTTTTACGGGAAAGAGTAACTCTATCGTTTTCTGGCGGTAGTTTACTCTTTGGCAAATTTCTTGTTTTCACTTTTTTCCTTGAAATCCCAAGGTTATTGGAAACATGCTCCCGGAAAGAGGTTAGGGTTGAAGATCATCTCGATTCTTGTCTGATGCGATATCTTCAACCTGCATGCTGGAAAATTAAAATCACTGTAATGGTAATAACGTCAAAGGGGGAGTGGATGTAGCTCATGTTAACGAAGGCCGGCGCAAAACATTGTCTAAAAAAACTACGCAGAAAATGCCGTGCGAAGCTCGCGACCGGATGCGCGAACGAGCCGTAAACAGTTTCTACCTTCGCAACTCAAACTTCACCGTCTCGTCCAGTAGATGTTTCCACAACATTTCCAAGAGGCCAAAATCCTCTCGGCGTCAAACTTTTGAGTACCCACAAAAAATCTTTGACTTTTAAAGGAAACTGGTTATTGTCTGTCTGTTTACGTCTCTTGATTAATGTCGGCAAGTACTTCTTCATAAAACGCTGCCACACGTGGTTCATCAACTGTGAACGTGCCTCCAGTTCTTGAAGCTAGCTGGCTGTTGATCTCCAATGTGGATCCGGCAGGGAACTGTATGGGCGTTGAATGAGGACGTTTTCCTCTGCAATTCTGTTGGAGAAAATAGGAGACGGCCACTAGATCGTAAGAGTCAATTTTGGTCAATTTCTGGATTCGAGTTTTTCAATTAGCTCTTGGCGTCCAATTTTTGTCTTCTCTTCAAGGCGTTGATTTTTTAGGAGAAAACATAGATGTATTACCATTTGTCGGAACAATTTTTTGAGCTCTGTAAATTAGATTGAATACAGTTGCATGGGTTAAAAGTAGCTTATTCTATGTTGAAAAGCTGTTTGGGTCTGGAAAAGGCTTGATTGGTGGTTTTTATTTCTGGTTAAGGCTTTCACGGTTGAAATCTTTTTCGTAATATAACAACAATTTTCAGTGTCCTGCAAAAACTGTGGTGATGTAAGCCACTTCGGGAGATTTCTAATGGCCTAAAGCCACACGTTTCTTGCACGGCTGGACAAGTATTAGTCGGGACATCATTCCACTAACAGTCTTAGTTGCTTTTTTAAACTCTTTCGGCCGATTGGGCACGCAGTTTTAGGTTCTAAATTTGAAACTAATTTGTTTAATTGGTGCAACTTTGCAATTTTCAAGCAGGAAAGACGTTTGAAAGCTTTGCTCTTAATTAGGCTGCAAAGGGAAGCAACTACTGCCGATTCAGCAGTCGAGGCAGCAACAAAGACCTAGGGCTGGTTATAATTTTCTTAATTTGTTCTCGTGTTCAACCATCTGGGGATTTCGGCATCAGGCGTAAAAAAACTCTTGAGCTATTCTTGTAGGTTAGAATGCAATTCGGCGGGGATTGGTTCGTCCCATTTTTTGCCGAGCTTGCTTCCAGAGTTATTGTAAAAACATTTTGATTCTAATCATGAGCGGACACAGCATTCCGAGGTAATCGAAAATGTGGTTCCAAATAAGGTTAACATTTTTCTATGAGTATACTCTCCCTCATTTCGTAGAAAATATCTTCAGGAGAAAATATCTTCTGCTATTCCATTTCTTACTGAGTTCTATATTGATTTCTGTCAGTTCAACCCAGTCTTCTTGCTCAATGAACTTCAGTGCTTCATGTTTGTTTGACACCAATTTGTCCAAGCTAAAAGCAACTTTATGAAGGCTATTTTTTGCTTGTTTATTAGTTTCAATTATTTTTCTATAGACGGCAAAGAATGGATAAAATTGTCAATGTAAAAACGGTTATTTGCGTAAACTGCTAGAGAAAAATCAATTGCCTAATCTTTCACGCAACGGTTCAGCACAAAATTTACACAAACGTGGAGCAGGTTGAGAAAATTCTTGAGAAAATCTGGCACTGTGGTCAAATTGGAGTTCAAAGATTGACATTTAAATTCAACCGCAGCATTCACTAATCTGTGCTCTTTTCCGGGCTTGTTTGGATTAAAAACCGGATGATGCTGCAAATACCAAATTTCTTCGGATTCTGGTTGCTGCATTTTAACTGGACATTAAATTGTTACAGATCTCTTGTGAGAGTTTCTAATTACAACTCTTTCAATTGGATATTATTTCTGAGTGGCTAATGAAGACTTTTTTTTAGCTGACTGAGATTGGCAAAATGATTATTTTCATTCATCAACTGTTTTTTTCAGAGTGGTCCAATTTCGTACCTGTCACCATCGTAGCTGACTGTCTTTTTCAATTTGTCAAGGGCTTCCTTCTCAACGGGATTTGTAAAATCGCTCTCAGGTTGTGTTCCCTCGGCTTCAATTTTCCAGACCTGCTCAAGCAACTCCTCGAGGGGCTTGTCGTCGGTGCTTTGTCGTGATACGTGATACGCGTACTGTTTCTGTTCGTGTGATCATTTTTTAGGTTGAGTTTTTACTCTTCCATATTCTCCTGCTAAGTTTTATCCAAGCTTAGTTCTTTTCACCGAATGGCTGGTTTTTAGTTGCTGAGATGACTTCACTCTGATGTGCGAAAGGTAATGTGTTTATTCCCAAAAGCGCACCACATTTGCCTGCGGCTATTTCTAGGTCAATTCTTTGAATTCATCGCAAAGGTAGTTGAGTTCAAATGTATTAGCGAAAGCTTTTTTAAACAGGGAGTGCTATAAGTGGTTGTTTTTTTGAAAATTTTTGTTACCAATTTTCACTGGTTGCAACTGCACAGGTCCAAAAATTTTTGACAGTGCCCATTCGTGCTTTGAATTAAGAGACTGAAAAGTATTGGCCAGGAAGAGCAAGGAATTGGGTGATTTTGTCAACTATAATAGTAAGTTGGCATCCTGGTTCAATCAAGGCGTACGTATCGAAAGTTTTTCCACCGTTTAAAAAAGATACTAGGATTAGCTGAAGCTGTTAAAACCATTCCTTTGGTGTAGACTGTAGATAGTTCACGCTAAAACTATGGTTGAAACTGTTCAATTTAGCGCGCTGAATTTGATTCTGATTTTTGCTTGCCAAAGACTATACTTTTGTGATTTGGACGAGACGCTGGCGTTGCTTTTACTTCCTGATTCAGATTGCTGTTTGACTGGCTGCATTTCCTAGTTTGTAACTTTTGTACTTGTGAAATTGATGGCGGCTGAGACAGCTGGTGGACGCTTGCTAATGAAGCTTCAAGCAGCTTAATGCAGGGTCATGCAGCTTTCTATTGTGATATCCGCTGCACGTTTGGCAGCGTTTTGTTGAAGGGCAATTTTTCTACTTATTTTTATTGAACACTTTCAGCCTTTCTGACAATAACTAATTGATGGCTTGGCCTGCTTTTTTGGTAATCGAGATAGTATAAAATTTCCTCGACATTTTCTGCAAGAACGCTTTTTTTTGATTTTGCGTTGTTTATGGGTGAAAATGGTGGAGCGTTAGGTGGTTTCACAGTAGCGTTACTGCCTAATGTTGTTGAATGGTTTCGGTCAGTTGGCTGTGCCTGAAAGCATGAACTTTGGATACCTAAAATTCGTTTGTGGCTTTTTTTCGATTTCCCAGAATTATTAAATTTTTTTCTAAGAAGGTTATTTTGATGGAAGTTTTCCCGGTGTATTTTATCGTACATATGTGCCTAAACTTCTAATCATTTCTGAAATTCATCTAGTGTTGCCGAAGTCTCGATTGATGTAACGGTGTGCTCTGTCCACCTGAGGGGAATGTAGTGCAGGGGTTCTTTTTTAGTTTTTTTCAGAAGTGCCAAGATCTGTAGGTCTGCTGTGTATCTCAGGTATCGGAAAGCTTGCACTATACGTTGCCAGAAGAAAACATAGGCTACAAAGTTTTGTGTCTTATTGTCATTAGTTAATTTCCAGGGTTACATTTGATTTATGAAGACGTTCACCACTTATGTAGAATCACCAAAATATGGCATGAGTTCGTTTAAAGCTGTGCCATAATCTGTGCGCAGGATGACAGAAATATGCCTTAATTACATCTTTTGCTCTGACAGCAATTGCATTTTTTAAGTAGGTGATACGACTTGTTTGTCAATAATACTGTTGCTGTTATGCACGAGACAAGAAAAGTTATTTATCCATTCCTGGTACTTCAATGGGTTGCCATTAACGTTTTGTATCTTAAAGGGTGATAACTCGATTGAGTGTTTGCTTGTTTGGTTCTGCCAATATGGAGCTGTGATTGAGGTCTACGGTAAAAAGTTGTTTGCAATTGAATGGTCTTTGGACCTTTCATTTGATATTGGATGTATTAGGCTGGATAATTCGTGTGAATAAGGAAACTGTTGCTCGGGTTTTCACTCTATTGAAGGCAGTGCTTGAGGAAGAAATGTTGAAATTGAAGGATCATGTGGAACACTTTCAGTTAATGTTTTTGAACAGGCAGTTTTTTGAGCGCCGAATGCGTTGAGAGGCCAATGCCAACGGTTTTGACTTGTGACTGTGGTTGGAATTGAGCTATGCTTCCAATTAAAATTGTATTCTCTGTGGTTTTCAATTCTTGTCCATTATGCTATGGTAAACAATTTATTATTGACTCTTGAAAATTAAATGGAGTTTGGCAGAAGTTTTCAGGGATTTGATTAAAATTTGTCATTGTGTTACTTAGTTCAATTGATTGTTCTATCTGGGGCAGATTAAAACCTAGATTCTGTAGGTTTCCTTGAATGTACTTTTTAACAAACTTGTGATATATCAAGCAGGGATTATGTTTTACTTGGTTTTTGGAACAACCCAAACTCTATGGTTAAAACCTTTGCGTCGAAACCATTCCTCAGAAATACCTGGAGAAATTTAGATAGCTTGTTTTTTGACTGAAAATGGTCATTAACTTTTTCCAGAGGAAATGGTTTTGAATTTTTTTTGCGAGCTTACAAATCTAAGGGGCTGGGTTGAATCATTGCTTGCTTTAAGCTGCTGGTGGTTGACTGCAATGTGATCAACAGAATAGAACGTTGTATCACTGAGAGCTAAACGATTGGGAGTTTTTACGACGTCGTCTCAGGTTTCGCAATTTGTCTATCCGATTGTTTCGCTTCTGTTTTGGATTTAGTTTTGTTATCGATGTTAATTGGTCTGAATAAACTTGCCGTACTCATTTCAGTAGTAAGGGGATTCTCTTTGTTGGCATTTAAAAACTCTGAAAATTTTGGTTCGGTTCTGTGGGCTTCAGACAAAAACAGTGATGGTTTCTCCGATCTCTGTAAGAGAGGTAGTTTTTTTGGAGAATCATAAATTTTCTGGGTTGCTTGCTTCCAAAATCTTTTTCATTGATGATGAGCAACTCCGTGTTGTTGGGCATCTGCCAGTCTTATGAGTTGTTAGACTGAAATCATCGCGTATCTTAGTTGAAGTTTGGCTGAGTAGTCCATCGTCATCCAAATCGTCAATCTCGTGCTCAAAATTCTGTAAACCACAGAAAATTTGAACATCGTCACATAACTGACGAAGTCCTGCTGGATTTTAGATTTCATTTTAACAAGGCCTCAAGTGTTTTTTTCATCTCGTCAACGGTTGCTTTTGATTTATTGATGAGCAGCTTGAGTGATCTGAAATTTTTTTGCTGATAAATTGCAGATTGTAGGAGGTCTAGCTTGCTTTTCAAACTCAGCTATGCGATTTCGATTTGTTTAAGGGGTACTGACGACTCTGACTGTTCTTTTTTGTCATCCTGCTCTTGTTGATCTTTTTCGTACTGGTAAAAGCGGCTTTGGAACTTGAGCGAAGCAATTTCCGAGTTGAAAAACAATGTTGATGGCCGTCTGAGGCTAATCAACCCCAGTTTTTTGTTGTTGAAAAATAAGACGCAATTTTTTTAAAGTCGTAGTAATATTTTTGTGGTAAATCCAGCTAACTTTTTTTCTTCAAAAAAGGAAAAAAAATTCGTTTGCGCGGGCCTGTTTCGTTATTTCAATAAACACGACAAACAAATGCTAAACTTGAGAAAATCAAAATGTTTTCTATAGCAGATTAAGTATTAGGCCTTTGAATTGTTTTTGTTACAAGTTTTTTTGGAACAAGGAATAAAAAAGCAACAAGATTGCTACTGCTTAGACCTTGTGTTGAAAAACTTAAACGTTGTTTAAAAGCTGCGTGACTAGGCAACGTGAGCTACAGAAAATCAGACAAAATAAATCAATTTATGCTGAAACTCATTTGAAAATCTTACCCTTTAAGTTGAACTGTCTGCTTCTTGTTTTCTTTTCAAAAATTTTAGAAATCTTTTCTTTGAGTTTTCCTTCCTCTATAGTAACTGCTAACACTAAATTTGGATGTTCATCTACAAGGGTCCCTACAGACACAAAAAATACTCTCTTCTTCTATCTGGTGACAACTGAGACCAAAAATGGGCAAAGAGACTTCTTTCTGAAATTTCTGAGACTGCGGACAAAAAAGAACAAACGTCTGAGTTTTCCAGCTCAAAGGGATTATTTGGGTGAAAGAAATTGAGTGGGGGAATTATTTTGAGATTCTAATTTTCTTGCTTTCAAGCTAAAGAAAAGAGAACTCTTATCTTTCACTCTTTTTTGTTTTTCTTGAGTAGTTGTTTTCAGTGCATAATACACCATTAACTAGGCTCGCGACTAGTAGTATGCAAATAAGATCAAATAAAATAGAAAACCTTTTGTGGGTTTATTTTTTGAAGAAGCTTTTCAGGAAATTTTCTGTCCGTTCTTCACGGTTTTGCAGAACGCTTAAAGAATTTCTGTGCTTATTTTGTAATGAACTGAGGAGGCTCATTCAATAGGTTTTCTTAAAACTCGATTGATATTTTTAATAAAACTGGAGAAGAAATTTGTTTGATTTCTATTGGTGGCAGAATCAATTTGGCCGTTTTTCTGTTGCTTCTTTCCAGTTTTGCAAAAATGATAAAATTAACTATCAGCTTGTTTTCAAATAAACTGAAGGAGCCTGTTCAACAGGTTTTCTTGGATATGTTAAGCCCTTTTCAATTTCCCTCTCTATTCAAACGCAAAATCGGTAAACCAAATTTAATTCTTGATTTATAAGAAACACAGTGGGCCAAATCAGTTTTTTTGAATTTATTATAAAGTTTTTATTGAAACATTGAAAATTTTTTTTGATTTTTGTGACTCAAGAAATCACTTTTGCGCTTTTTTCGTTTTTGGGCAAAAATTTTATATGAAGAATTCAACTAAAGAAAAATTGATTGAGGGTCCAACTCAAGTGTTTTATTCAACTAGTAATTTAACCCTCATGCAGACTTTTTGCGAAAAAATCGGAAAAGCTTTTTAAAGTTTTCCGATGCAAAAAACGCTATATCGTTTTTTTGTGCAATTTGTATCTTTTCTTGGTTAAGTACTGACATGTAGTTTCTCACGGCTATTTTTTTAAACCATCCTCAAGATCTCGTTGTGGATAATTTTCTTGTTATTCGAGATTTTTTTGTTCAAGTTTTTTGGATACGTCTAACAGGGGAAGGAACTTCTGAGGTGACGTCTGGAACCTCAAGTGGTCACCTCTTGTTAAATTCTGGAACCAAAAAAAGCAGTTCTTCTTGCTCGGGCGACGTCTGGAACCCTTGAAAGATGCTACTTGTCTTTAGTGAATTTTAGAGATTTTAGAGAATTATTTTTAGAAGTATTACTAAATGGAACAAAAAAACTAATTTATTTCGAAATTCAGTTTCTTATCGACTGTTCCCATAGACCTTGGAAGTTCAAGAAAAAAGTGAAAACATGAAATTTGTCGATGATTAAACTACCGCCAAAAAAACCAGAGAGCTATTCTTTCCCGTAAAACGTCTGACAAGAAGTTGCAACCAAAAAAGAGCAACCAGATAAGTCTAGAATATATGTTTAATTACAAAAATTTGGAGACCTACTTCCGTAATTAAGAAAACATTGTCTACCTTCTGAAACGGAATTTTTTTACAAAGGGGGTGATGTTACCCTCCTTGTAAAAAAAAATTTGGTTTCAGAAGGTAGACAATGTTTTCTTAATTACGGAGGTAAGCCTACAAATTTATGTAATAAGACATATATTCTAGACTTGTTTGGTTGCTTTTTTTTTGGTTACGATTTCTTTTCAGATGTTTTACTGAAAAGAGTAGCTCTCTGGTTTTTTGGCGGTAGTTTAATCATCGACAAATTTCATGCTTTCACTTTTTTCTTGAATTCCCAAGGTCATTGGGAACAGACGACAAGAAACTGAATTTCGAAACAATTTAATTTGTTTGTGTCATTTATATTATTTCTATAATTAGAAAAAAAAATATTTTCGAACAAAGCAGTTTATCAAAACTTCCTCAATTAAAAGTTGAATAGATATCTCAAAGGCTCTGCAAACTTTCTGAATCGTTGCAAAACGCTTTGCTTGAAAAACTTCAATTCTCACTTCTTGGATTTAAATCGAGAAAACTAAACAGAACTCTCTTGTTTTCATTGGCTAAGGGGAATTATTCAGGGCGCTTGTTTCTGAGGAAGTATGGGCAAAGCCAAGATTTCAATACTTTTTTTCACACCCCCAGCGACACTTGTAAACACGTCACCTTCATACACGGTTGTGGTGCCTAATAACTACAAAAGTGCCAGTTAGACCGATATGAAAGAAAGCCTCATTTGTCGATAATTTTAGAAAGGTTTCCACGGAATAATAATTATAGATTAAGAAGATAATTAGATTCGAAATGGTATCCCCTTGAAGTAGGGAACTTATTGAGCAACTTTTTCGGAAAGATGTTTTTCTGATGGTAATTAATCAGCTCAACTGAATTGATCTGGGCAATCGGGAAAAGTTTTGCTAACGACACTACGGAAGATTGATGTAATGGTTACGTGACTCTGCTTGAAGTGACTGAGAACTTCTGGCGTTTATCGAGAACCGCGAAGTCAGAATTTCGAAGTGACTTCTGCAGAGTCACTTGACCATGCTTAAAACACGAAAAGCGCACGTTTTAAAATGACGACAGTCAACGGAATTCAAGTTCTGGCTAAGTAGCAACTTCTGGCATTTTAACATCTGGCACTGCAGACTTTCGGCATTTAAAAAATGTGCACGTGAGTGTGTTAATGTAACTGAGTTGGTTGTTAAGATAGGAATGAGACACAGGAAAAAGTAAAGTAATTGATCAAGGAATTATGTTCCTCAAAATCCGTCTGAAACATTTGAGGGGGATAAGTCATACTGTTTACTCTGGGCTCTCTTGCGTGCGTTATTTTTGTATTTTTCGCTGAATTGTGTGAACCATCGTCAAAATCGGCATCTGAAATGGTCGAATCTGCACTATAAAAATACAGGAATTGACGACTCCAAAAACGAGCCAAAGACAGTAGTTTGCAATTTCAACCGATTCCACAATTCTTCGCACTTTGATGACGCAAACATCGTTATCGGGATGATCAAGTCCGAAACAATATTCGACGGAGTGGTCATGGCCCATTTTGAGACACAATTCAATCACGCTGTACAGCATTTGAATAGCAATGAACAGTATACAGATCAGTCTGAAAGACACTGCAAGAACCATGTTTCTGTTCTGCCGTTCTACTGACGAAGTTTTTGAGGAGTTGAGTTTTTCGATCACGCGGCGGTAGAGAACCAGAGAAAATAATCCAGAAGCAAGGCAAATGATAGTTTTCACCAGAAATTCAACGCAATAGAAAATTGTGTTCGCCCAAATATTGTATTCACCTCTCTGGTAGGGAAATTTTCAGTTATAAAAATTGAGAATTAATCAACATTAGTAGTAGAGTTTCCAAGGATCATAAATTTTACCACCACGTTCAGTGGTTTTCGTCATCCTTGTCAGTTTTTTTTTCGTCTTCCGTGCTTCAGGATTAATTAATTTTGAGCGCAAGCTTTTTCTTGGAAAAATCTGTATTTGGTGTGTGGTTTCAGCCTGGCTTTATAAGGTATCGGAAAAATTGAGAGCAATTTACTTGTGGAAAGCAAAAATATTTTCAGTGGGGCGTTTTATCCTAGCCTTAGTTTCGGGATTCGTTTGTTGAAAAAGAAAAAAACTATTTATTAAACTGTGCACCGGAAACTGATGTGAACTGTTAAACAATCACAAAAATTCTATGATCTCAAAGGCAAGTTGTGACACAAAGCTAAAAACAGCCACTTCATTCAGCCATATCAAATTTTCTGGATCCAGTTATTTTGGACTAAACCTATGCGCTCAATTTAATTAAGTTTTTGATGAATATTATCAAAAAATTTATTGGTAAATTATCATAAATTGTGGACTAACAAGATGTTTTTTGCTGGAGTTGCGTTGAGTTAAATGTGCTCAACTAAGATACCGTTGCCAAAAAATATCAAACTCGTTCTGATTTCTTAGAATTTAACTTCAACTACACTTTTTCCGTGAAACTTTATTGGTACCTTCCTCTAGCCATAATTGGTTCTTTCGGTACAATATGTTAAGGAGCAAACATAGTAATTATTGTGAAAACACCCCCAGTCGATTTCGAATGGTTATCTTGCAAGATTCTGGCAGATTCTGCCAGAATCTTGCAAGATTATGCATAATCTTGCAAGATTTCTGCCAGAATCTTGCAAGATAACCATTTCTCTGCCAGAATCTTGCAAGATAACCATTTTTCTGCCAGAATCTTGCAAGATAACCATTTTTCTGCCAGAATCTTGCAAGATAACCATTCATTCTGCCAGAAACTTGCAAGATAACCATTTTTCTGCCAGAATCTTACAAGATAGCCATTTTTTCTGCCAGAATCTTACAAGATAGCCATTTTTTCTGCCAGAATCTTACAAGATAACCCTTTTTTTTAAGTACTTCCTACAGCTAAAAATCACGCGCGAAACGTCCTAAAGTGCTCGAAAAAAATATAAACCGTCGCAATATTTGAATATACACATATTTTGGGCATCGACAAAAAAAAAGCGGAATAATGATTATCACCAGACAATTATTAATCTAAGGCATCAGCAAAGAAGTCCTTCCATCTTCGATCTTTTTTATATCATTTTTCAACTTTTCTGTTTCTTGATGTTCTTTTTCTTGATTTTCTTGATTTTCTTGGGTTGCAGTTGGGTTGAAGCTGGGCTGCAGTTGGGTTGAAGCTGGGCTGCAGTTGGGTTGAAGACTTTCTATAACACAGAGGAAATAACCTGTAGTTCATTACTGTCAATTGTTTTTTACGGTATTTGAGCCCTGTTTGAACTTCGATGCACTTGGAGTTAGCGAAACTGCTTGATTCAAGAGAGAAAATTGCATAAGGCATTAGATATCAAAAACTGGAATGTACAGTTCATCTATTTTTACAACTCGAAGAGAAATATCGGAGATGTATCTTGTCTCTCGTGCCTCTATTTAAGGAAAATTTTACACTGTTATGACTTTTTTAACGATTAGACCCCTTTTCTTGCAAATCTTGCAAGATAACCATTTTTCTGGCAGATCTTGCAAGATAACCATTTTTCTGCCAGAATCTTGCAAGATAACCGTTTTTTGCAAGATTCTGGCAGAATCTTGCAAGATAACCATCCGGTCTCGCCTGGGGACAATAATAAATCGAAGGAGAAAATAAAGTACAGCGGTGTCAAATTGGATTTGCACCTAATATATCAAGATGAAGTTAAACGCGTACAACACAAGATGGTTACTGGTATTTAAAATTTGGAAACCTATCAAGGATTTTTTTCCGGATAAAACTAAAATTTTGTCACCAAATGATGCGATATTAGCTCCATTACCCACCCCATTGGTTTTCTGGCATTACTGGCCATGAGAAAATCAACGTAGAGAAGCTCTGCAATAAAATCATGCTTCAACTGACAAAATTTTAGCGAACATTTTAACGGTTTTTCTACTTCAGAATGTAATGTTTATCTATTTCCAAAAATTATGTTAAATTTGGAAAAAGAAATGAACTGTCCGAAAGAGTATTATTGATCCAAATTCTAGTTACTATTTCTCTGAATGAAGATGCCATTTTTTTAAAACTCAAAAAAGAGAGAACTATTGATTGAAAAAAAGCAGCTCCTCTATGCGAGTTAGTCCTCTCTGGAATTCGTTGATTAACCAAGATATTCTTTTTTCACATAGAGCTTGGCGATAATAAATCAAAACTTAAAAAACCGTTTTCTTGCAAATCATCCACATTTATATCATTCCCGTGGCTTCCGGGGTAAGCACTTTGTAGTTTTTCAACTGATTGCGTTAAAAATCGTGAAATAACGTTTACATGAGAGCACTTATCAGTTCGGTCGGAGCCGTGAAATGGCTTTGTAACACGTCCCGAAATCCATATTCCTCTCGGTGCCATCAACTTGTCGCTTTAGCCCTGGCTTAGACTTATTTTTCCAGGCAATTGGTTTGAAATACGCAATTTTGTGGCTTGTTCCCAATAAGCAAAACCTTCATCGTCAAAGCCTATCATCGATTCTATGCATCTACGTTCAAGCTCATCTTTTTTAATAAGGAACAAGCTGGCACAATGCTAAACAAGATTTTTTTGTTTTGACTTGATTTGGTAAAACATTTTGATAATTTTTGGCACAAAGGGGTCTCAAAATTCGTTTTTTGACACACATCAGAAGCAAAATTAAAATAGCGTTACTGAACAACCTGTTAACTTAGAACAATCTTTTCAAAGGTCGTAGCTTGTTTCATCTCCAAAACTTCCTGTAAAAAACGAAAGACAGGCAAGATCATGGATAGAGTCAAATTGTTTTGTAATTACTTTTAAGGATACATTAGTATAACAAAACAAAGAGGCTCGTAAATGTGCGTTTGCACATGATGTTCCGACCCGAGCTCATCTACATTTTTGACTTAATTGTCAACCAAATGAAGAGATAATCAAAAATATATAATTGAGTTTAAAAAATTTTTACACACCGAAACTACTTATTGAATTACATAATGCCGTGTCTCATTAAAGCCCTCACGAGATCTGCCATCAAAAAGACTAAGAAAAAAAACAAACAACAAAATCAGAAAAAAAAAACAAAATTTAACGGTAAAAACTCAATATCTAGATTAAAAAGCACCTTGTCACAACCTAAAAATGCAATCAGATAAAACCTTAGCTACACAAATCTACTCTCTCTTCACTACACAGCAGGTGGGATTTTTTCTTAATGGGACTAGGTCTCAAAAACCCTTGGTTTTTAACGGAATCATTCTTGATAACGTTTTAAAAAAGTAATTACGAAGCCAATAAGACCTGTATTTGTTGGAACCAAGCCATGAAAACGAACTAAAGATGTAGAAAAATTTTTAAAAAAAACAAACAAATTGCAAAAACACAAACTATGGAAGCCATAGAAAACATTAGCTTTATCTGAATATTGTTTCTCTAAATTCAATTATTATCAGATTCGGCTAAAATTACAATTAACGATTAAATAAATTCCCTCGGTCACTATTTGAAAAACATTGGGATCTGTTATTACGCGAAAAAGCTAAAAAACATCCTTCTAGAAAAGAACAACAATCAGATAAAACCTTAGCAACACAATCAGATAAAACCTTAGCTACACAAATTTACTCTTTCTTCACTACACAGCAGGTGGGATTTTTTCTTAATGGGACTAGGTCTCAAAAACCCTTGGCTTTTAACGGAATCATTCTTGATAACGTTTTAAAAAAGTCATTACGAAGCCAATAAGACCTGTATTTGTTAGAACCAAGCCATGAAAACGAACTAAAGATGTAGAAAATTTAAAAAAAAAACAAACAAATTGCAAAAACACAAATTATGGAAGCCATAGAAAACATTAGCTTTATCTGAATATTGTTTCTCTAAATTCAGTTATTATCAGTTTCGGCTAAAATTACAATTAACGATTAAACAAATTCCCTCGGTCACTATTTGAAAAACATTGGGATCTGTTATTACGCGAATAAGCTAAAAAACATCATTCTAGAAAAGAACAACAAAAATTGAAAACTTAAAAAAATTTGAAAATGAATAACATCTTAAACTTTAAGGCTATTCGCTATAAACTGACACCAATGAGTCAGTAACATCGTTTATTCAATCCTCAATTAGAAGCTTATGAGACCTCCCAGCGTTTTACGACTAGAAAAGGAATAAAAAACAGTCAAAAACAGTAAAGTAAAAAAAAAGAGATATAAAAGTGCCAAAGCCATTAAAAAGTGAATTTTTCGTAAAAACTTTTTCTTTTCAATTATATTTTAACAGTAATGGAACGCTTTTTCGATTAAAAAAATGATATCAGAAAATCAAATGACATGAACAAGTATATCAAAACCGCGAAATTTTTACGAAGAACACGTAATATCAACGTCATGAAGTTCAATAGCTTTCAAAGGAAATCAATAAGTACGCTAAGTTATGCCTCGATGGGAAAACTATGATGCTTGTCTTTCATAAGTCATCAAAAGTACATCACAATATATCTTATGGTAATGAAAATAACAACAAAAACTGGCAAAACCCAATAAATCAAAAGAAAACTGCGAGAAGAAATTGTCTAGGCCCTTTAAACCATAAGCTTTTCTCTATGAAATTTCTCCATAATCTAATGAATTTTTTTCTTAAGCGAAAAAAACTAGCAGTATTATGATAATAGTATAAAGTTTCAAAAGGAACCAAAATAATGAGAAAAAAATATCCAAATTTAGAAAAAAAATTATGAAAACTCGACGCATCAAAGTGATAAAACCAATAATTAGAAGTCAAAATCGCTATACAGATTTTTGTGTTTGCAGTAGAAAAGACGGAGGTCCTGTCGTTACTGGAAATGACATTGGGTTTCAGTAAAAGATTAGGTTTAGGATTGATTATTGTTCAAAAAAAATCAAAAAAATTATTTTGAATGTCTTAAGAGTCACTAGATGTCAACTCAAAGCACTAGATAGGTTCAATTATTGCTCATTCCATGCTATAGGACTTCAAAAAATTAGTAATCTCAAAAAGAAAATCAAAATTCATTAAATATTACGAAAAGTCAGAGTAGAAGCCAAAAGAAAACAGTTGCGAATCCCTCAAAAACTGTAGTTTTGTTCATTGGGCTTCTTTTGATTGTAAATGAGGTTCGTCATTAAAGGAATTTTGACATGGAAGATGACTAGTCTATAAGTGATTTTAAAAAACAAAAAGAATTGCAAAATTTTTCTAAAAAAACAGCTCTCAAAGAGTATTCGAGTTTTATAGTTTCATTTTTATAGTAAACTTACCCATGATACCAAAACTAGCATTTTTGTCGCCTTTTGTCTACTAAAAAAGAAGAAATGTTTCATTTAGTAGCGTGAAAGATAGTCTTGAATTGATATTTTAATAGAAAAAATCTTAATTTGAACGAAATTTAAGCTAAAAGTCAACAAAATCATGACCTCGATAATTCCTCGGAAAAACGAAATTCAAAAAAATTTTGTAATTCCTAAATCTACGTTGGACGAGCTTTTTAATGATACCACTCACATTTCTTTACGATGAATATATCGATAGGCCTAAATTGTCTGAACAAAAAAAACCCATTTGAGTATATAGTTCCTCCACTCACAAGTGGGGTCGGAACAAATAAAACAGGATATGCAAATTGATAAAAACCCATGGTCAATTTGTACTTAGACGAATTTGTTTGAATACAACAAGAGCTAACTTCAGTTGAACTTTTGTTTTGTATTTTTGACATGGAATTTACTGGCAACCTCTAAACATTTAGTTCTTGAGAGAATAAAATTGATTAGAGCCTTTATATCCACTGGCACGAGTTTTACAGCCTCTCACTAAATTGCTCAAGAAGCTGATGATGATGATAATTATTATACACAGTGTAAGAAAATGCGTTCTTCTTTTTGCATAAATAATGCATCTATCTAATGCATATATCTTGATTCCTTTGCAATTTTGAAATTTTCTCACAAATGAGACAAATAATAAAAATCATCGATTGTTTGATCCCAAAATATTTGTTGCAAACAGTCATCTGTTATACACAGATCTCTCTGAACAATTTTGTATTAAACAGACAATGTCGACCGAATTGAATTTTTGTCGACCTTATTTGAATTGATGTTTTCTTTTTTTCTGAATTGGTTGAACTTCCTGCTGGGCCAGTTTTTGTACGCTTATCTTGATTGGCAGAAAACACACTAACTTTTTGCTCAATCTAAAAAACTAAGACGCGTTTTTTTCGTCTTTGCTATCATTAGAGCACTTCCAGTTGTTACAATTTTCACTTTTCAACAAATTTTAATGAAAAAACGTGCTCTCACATTATAAAATTTACGTGTTACATCTTTTAGATCAAAAAGAACAACAGACGCCACACTAGTCTCGCTTTTCTTAAATCACCTTAAATCACGTTAACTATTTAACAA
>NW_027449324.1:0-49000 GCF_964194025.1 Convolutriloba macropyga
CAGACATCCTCTGTATCTCTCTGCAAACAGAATGTGATCCAGCATCTTTTTTCGACAACTCGGATCGGGAGGGTTGTAGGTGTACCGATGCACTTGTCGATGCTGGAACCATGTACCACCTACGAGCAATTTGTGTGAAGTGCAAAATGATAACAACTTTTCCGAGTTTTCATTTTCTTCACCCATTCCAAACGGGCCTCTGCAGCTCATGGTGTCATTCAACTGGTGTCCAGGCTCTGCATTGAGGTCACCGATGACACAAATACGCTCCCTATGTTTGAAGCTGGAAACTAGGTCTGAAAGTTGACTCCAAAACAAATCCTTCTCTTGGAGACTAGCTTCATTCGTAGGTGCGTAGCAGACAACAACAGCTAGATTGGCTCTCCTCCGAGCCGCGAACTTGACGTAGCAAATACGTTCACTTAGAGCCACTTGTTCTACGATGCTGTTTATCAATGACTTCTTTACAGCAACGCCCACTCCTCCTTGTCTCGACTTTACACCAGACAACCACGAGTCAGACAGGTAGAGCTTGTGGTCTCCGAGATCAATTTCTTGCTCCTGCAATCTCGTCTCCTGCACTCCCAGAATATCCAACTTGTATTGCGCCAGATCCATTTTCAAAGCCTCTAAAGATCCGGCTTGGGTCAGTGTTCTGACGTTTAAAATTGCAATTCTGAGTTGGTTCCTCGGGAGATTCTTAGCACCCCTTACCCGGGACTCGGGGCCATGGTTGAATGTACTCATTGCTTTGGTGTTTGAAGGCTGAGATACGACTAGTTGCGCCACAAACTAGAAGACCAGTGCCTCGTTAGCTCGACCATGTGAGCGGAGAGCCGCAGCACAAGACCTACCCCCAGGGGACACCACGTGGAGGTGAGGTTGGATTTTGTCCCCCACTACTACTACTACTACTACTACTACTACTACTACTACTACTACTACTACTACTACTACTACTACTACTACTACTACTACTACTACTACTACTACTACTACTACTACTACTACTACTACTACTACTACTACTACTACTACTACTACTACTACTACTACTACTACTACTACTACTACTACTACTACTACTACTACTACTACTACTACTACTACTACTACTACTACTACTACTACTACTACTACTACTACTACTACTACTACTACTACTACTACTACTACTACTACTACTACTACTACTACTACTACTACTACTACTACTACTACTACTACTACTACTACTACTACTACTACTACTACTACTACTACTACTACTACTACTACTACTACTACTACTACTACTACTACTACTACTACTACTACTACTACTACTACTACTACTACTACTACTACTACTACTACTACTACTACTACTACTACTACTACTACTACTACTACTACTACTACTACTACTACTACTACTACTACTACTACTACTACTACTACTACTACTACTACTACTACTACTACTACTACTACTACTACTACTACTACTACTACTACTACTACTACTACTACTACTACTACTACTACTACTACTACTACTACTACTACTACTACTACTACTACTACTACTACTACTACTACTACTACTACTACTACTACTACTACTACTACTACTACTACTACTACTACTACTACTACTACTACTACTACTACTACTACTACTGCAGCCAACTTGAATTTGGGTAGGGCGTCCCCGGATTCTAAAAATCGTCTGCAGCCGGCGAATTTTGATTATTACGTTCAAGTATATACATGTGTTGATGAATTCGATGTCAAATTAGCTAATGGCGGAAATGGCCCTAAAAACCCATCAATACTTGAGGAGTTATTGTTACTTGAAATTTAAATTCATTTTTTGTTCAAAGCTGTTTTTTTTGGTCTTCCACTATATAAAACCCTGTTTTTATTACATAGGGAGTCAGAAATTGAACTCTAGTTTTCAGAACAATTTTTTTTTATCCCTCTAGGTGCAATATTTATTCAGATATTGATCTATAGGAGTAGGAATTTTTTCGCGGCCAAACAGTAAGGGAACATTAAAACGTAATTTTTCCACGAAAAATAACTTTTTTCAACATTTTCTTTTTGTTTCTGTCCTGTATGACTAAGTTGTCGACTTTTTGTTCTTATGAAGTTGCTTCAAATGATTCTCAGAAACGACTCAAAATTAGGTTTATTATTTCGGGTTGACCTCATCGAGTGCGCGATGAAGTCACAAGAATCAAAGAAAGGCAAAAGTTGAAAAATGATCGAACAAACCTGAAATTTGCTATGTGGGCATATTTTAGTACTACAACAACGATCCCAAAATCAGAAGTTCCAACATTGCCTAGAAAGCGAGAAAAATCGTGTCAAAAAATTAGCTCCGAAATATGGGTACCGGCTAAAATCTATCTCTTGGCCGCTTTGGCATAATTTTTTACTCAATGTTTTTTTCCTGATATTGTTTAATGTTCCGGGTATCCAAAGATATTGTCTACGGGGGAACCAAAAGGGCCATATTTTAGAACAAATATAAATCTTTTTTGCGGGCTTTGAAAACATTGAAAGAAAACAAGATTGTTGTGAAAAAAGGCAAAAACGCGGCCATTCCAAAATGTTGCATCCCAGTTTATTAAAAATTATCAAAATGAACTCTCAATACAATAAAGAACAGATCTCAATATTTTTTGTTTGCATATTTGTTCAAAAAAAACCGATTTAGTGTCTAGAACAATTCCAAATCGTAAGTTTTTGCTCATTTTTCAAGTGCGTATAGTTGGTTGTGTTTCACTTTCCACGCAATCTTCACACTTGTTAAAAGTTTCTATGGTTGTTTTCTAGACTTTTCTCTTGATAACTTTCGCATAAAAATTCATTTTACGTGTCATTTAGGTCTTCCGAAATTCTCTTGTCGAAAACTTGAAAATGGGTAAGAAAAAATTTATCCAACTCAAATGAAGTGTCATCAGAGTTGCAATCAAGTATGAATCGTTTAAAAACGTCCAAATGGTAGAAAAATTAATAGGAACCAAGGGAGTTTGAACAGCTGGTTGCCACCGCGTAAAAAAATTCACAATTACGATTTTTATAGTCAATAATTTGAGGTAAAATTTAGAATGCGTTGAAAAAATAGAACGGAACCGACCGAAAGTCGGCTTAATTTTTCATCCTAAAACATGTTTTTCCACCAGTTTCAAAGTTTTTTTTAAACAGTTAGGTAATTTTTTGACTACAGATTAAGTTTAAATTACCAAAGTTTTGACAACAGTGCGTTTCTGTGCTTTTTTTTGCAACTCTAATAAGGGCGGACTATTCGAACGCTAACATGGCCAGAAAAGCCTATGTTCCAAAATGTTGCCAAATAAACTACAATCATAAAATATTTTAATTCTGGAACATCGTTCAAGTATTAGAGGATAATTGGCCACAAAAAAAAGCGATTGACAACAATGAAACGGTTAATTTAAAAAAAATCTAATGGAAGCATATTGTCAAAGAAAGAAAAAGTGTCTTTTTCCAATATATGTTTGGCTCCTATAACAACTGTTTGGTGTGTTTTTGATTTTAATTAGTCTACTTTTGGAAGTCATGCAGTAATAACATCCTAATTTTAACATAAAAGGTGAAAAAAAACTTAACACTTTCGCAAACTTTTATTTTTAAGCCAAAAAAATGTCACCATTTTCTCGTTAAAGACAAAACTTAAGGTCTTGAAACGAGCATGGCTCCCATTAGCACCGAAAAGAAGTCTCTGCAAAATAAGTGATATACTGGGAAACAAAAATTATAGGTGTTCAGTGCAGAGTTTTCAGATGACAAGGAAACTTGAATATGGGTAAGAAAAAATTTATCCAATTCAAATGAGATGTCATCAGAGTTGCAATCAATTATGAATCGTTTAAAAACGTCCAAATGGTAGAAAAATTAACAGAAACCAAGGGAGTTTGAACAGCTGGTTGCCACCGCGTAAAAAAATTCTCAATTACGATTTTTATAGTCAATAATTTGAGGTAAAATTTAGAGTGCGTTAAAAATATAGAACGGAACCGTCCGAAAGTCGGCTTAATTTTTCACCCTAAAACATGTTTTTCCACCAGTTTCAAAGTTTTTTTTCAACTGTTAGGTAATTTTTTGACTATAGATTAAGTTTAAATTACCAAAGTTTTGAAAACAGTGCGTTTCTGTGCTTTTTTTTGCAACTCTAATAAGGGCGGACTATTCGAACGCTAACATGGCCAGAAAAGCCTATGTTCCAAAATGTTGCCAAATAAACTACAATCATAAAATATTTTACTTCTGGAACATCGTTCAAGTATTAGAGGATAATTGGCCACAAAAAAAGCGATTGACAACAATGAAACGGTTAATTTAAAAAAAATCTAATGGAAGCATATTGTCAAAGAAAGAAAAAGTGTCTTTTTCCAATAATTGTTTGGCTCCTATAACAACTGTTTGATGTGTTTTTGATTTTAATTAGTCTACTTTTGGAAGTCATGCAGTAATTACATCTTAATTTTAACATAAAAAGTGAAAAAAAACTTAACACTTTCGCAAACTTTTATTTTTAAGCCAAAAAAATGCCACCATTTTCTCGTTAAAGACAAAACTTAAAGTCTTGAAACGAGCATGGCTCCCATTAGCACCGAAAAGAAGTCTCTGCAAAAGAAGTGATATACTGGGAAACAAAAATTATAGGTGTTCAGTGCAGAGTTTTCAGATGACAAGGAAACTTGAATATGGGTAAGCAAAAATTTATCCAACTCAAATGAGATGTCATCAGAGTTGCAATCAAGTATGAATCGTTTAAAAACGTCCAAATGGTAGAAAAATTAACAGGAACCAAGGGAGTTTGAACAGCTGGTTGCCACCGCGTAAAAAAATTCTCAATTACGATTTTTATAGTCAATAATTTGAGGTAAAATTTAGAGTGCGTTAAAAATATAGAACGGAACCGTCCGAAAGTCGGCTTAATTTTTCACCCTAAAACACGCTTTTCCACCAGTTTCAAAGTTTTTTTCAACTGTTAGGTAATTTTTTTACTATAGATTAAGTTTAAATTACCAAAGTTTTGAAAACAGTGCGTTTCTGTGCTTTTTTTTGCAACTCTAATAAGGGCGGACTATTCGAACGCTAACATGGCCAGAAAAGCCTATGTTCCAAAATGTTGCCAAATAAACTACAATCATAAAATATTTTACTTCTGGAACATCGTTCAAGTATTAGAGGATAATTGGCCACAAAAAAAAGCGATTGACAACAATGAAACGGTTAATTTAAAAAAAATCTAATGGAAGCATATTGTCAAAGAATGAAAAAGTGTCTTTTTCCAATAATTGTTTGGCTCCTATAACAACTGTTTGATATGTTTTTGATTTTAATTAGTCTACTTTTGGAGGTCATGCAGTAATAACATCTTAATTTTAACATAAAAGTGAAAAAAAAACTTAACACTTTCGCAAACTTTTATTTTTTAGCCAAAAAATGCCACCATTTTCTCGTTAAAGACAAAACTTAAAGTCTTGAAACGAGCATGGCTCCCATTAGCAACAAAAAGAAGTCTCTGCAAAAGAAGTGATATTCTGGGAAACAAAAATTATAGGTGTTCAGTGCAGAGTTTTCAGATGACAAGGAAACTTGAATATGGGTAGAGAAAAATTTCTCGAACTCATATGAAATCTATACTACGTGTCAGCAGAGTTCTGATGAAGTATGACGCCTCTGAACAAATTCAATTAACAGGAAAATCACAGAAATTGGACAGAGAGTTTTGTGCACGTCAAAAGTTGCGCATTTTCATGTTTCGTAGATATATATTTGGATTAAAAAAAAGAATTTTGACCCAAGAAAGGAGTTTTAAGACGTAGACCTGTCTTAAGATTTTTGAACTTTCGAAACCTATATTGCCTAATACAGTCTGTATGTTAATAAAATATCGTCTGCAGAACGGGGTCTCTCAATTGGAGTTCATTTGTAATGAGGATTAAAGTTACTAAGTAAAAAAAATGTATGAAACAAATTTTTTTCTCAATTTTTTCCAATCTCAAATTTAACTTTGAAAGATACGTCTGCATTTCCTAGTGTGTATACAAAAAGAACTTCGTTGGTCACACAGCGGCTTTATCCGTTAACGATTTGGACCACCAAAAGTAAAAAAAAACAACTTCTTGATGTCAAAAGACTAAATTTAACTTAAAGAAATCAAACAAATTTCCAGTTTTTGACACCACACCAAGTGCAAGACTGGCAAAAGTCAGGTCGAAAATGATGATCATAAACGCGCATTGTCTGTGGGGCCAAAAAAATAGGGGGGGCACTTCGAGCCTGAAGCTTAGGCTCAGGCTCGAAGTGCCCCCCCCTCACCCCCCCACCCCAGGAAAAGAGTTTTAAGACGTAGACTCGTCTTAAGATTTTCGAACCTTCGAAACTTATATTGCCTAATACAGTCTGTATATTAATACAATATTGTCTGCAGAACGGGGTCTCTCAATTGGAGTTCATTTGTAATGAGGATTACAGTTTCTAAGTAAAAAAAAATGTATGAAACAATTTTTTTTCTCAATTTTTTCCATTCTCAAATTTAACTTTGATAGATACGTCTGCATTTCCCAGTGCGTATACAAAAGGGACTTCGTTGGTCACACAGCGGCTCCATCCGTTAACAATTTGGACCACCGAAAATAAAAAACGCAACTTCTTAGTGTCAAGAAGCTAAAATTAACTTAAGGAAATCAAACAAACTTCCAGTTTTTGACACAACGCCAAGTGCAAGACTGGCAAAAGTCAGGTCAAAAATGACGATCATAAACGCGCATTGTCTGTGGGGCCGAAAAAAATAGGGGGGGCACTTCGAGCCTGAAGCTTAGGCGCAGTCTCGAAGTGCCCCCCCTCACCCCCCCTCACCCAAGAAAAGAGTTTTAAGACGTAGGCTTGTCTTAAGATTTTTGAACCTTCGAAATTTATTTTGCCTAAAATAGTTTGTATATTAATACAATATTGTCTGCAGAACGGGGTTTCTCAGTTGGCGTTCATTTGTAATGAGGATTACAGTTTCTAAGTAAAAAAAAATGTATGAATTAATTTTTTTTCTCAATTTTTTCCATTCTCAAATTTAGCTTTGAAAGATACGTCTGAATTTCTTAGTGTGTACACAAAAAGGACTTCCTTGGTCACACAGTGGCTCCATCCGTTAACAATTTGGACCACCGAAAGCAAAAAAAAACAACTTCTTAGTGTCAAGAAGCTAAATTTAACTTAAGGAAATCAAACAAATTTCCAGTTTTTGACACAACACCAAGTACAAGACTGGCAAAAGTCAGGTCAAAAATGACGATCATAAACGCGCATTGTCTGTGGGGCCAAAAAAAATAGGGGGGACACTTCGAGCCTGAAGCTTAGGCTCAGGCTCGAAGTGCCCCCCGCCCCCCTCACCCCCCCAACCCAAGAAAAGAGTTTTAAGACGTAGACTTGTCTTAAGATTATTGAACGTTCGAAACTTATATTGCCTAATACAGTCTGTATATTAATACAATATTGTCTGCAGAACGGGGTTTCTCAATTGGAGTTCATTTGTAATGAGGATTACAGTTTCTAAGTAAAAAAAATGTATGAACCAAATTTTTTTCTCAATTTTTTCCATTCTCAAATTTAACTTTGAAAGATACGTCTGCCTTTCCTAGTGTGCATACAAAAGGGACTTCCTTGGTCACACAGTGGCTCCATCCGTTAACAATTTGGACCACCGAAAGCAAAAAAAAACAACTTCTTAGTGTCAAGAAGCTAAATTTAACTTAAGGAAATCAAACAAACTTCCAGTTTTTGACACAACACCAAGTGCAAGACTGGCAAAAGTCAGGTCGAAAATGATGATCATAAACGCGCATTGTCTGTGGGGCCAAAAAAATAGGGGGGGGGGGCACTTCGAGCCTGAAGCTTAGGCTCAGGCTCGAAGTGCCCCCCCTCACCCCCCCCCCCAACCCAAGAAAAGATTCAACAGGTTTTTATCAATTTTCTTGATTATTAAAGCGTGTGTTCATTTCTTTTATTCCTGCAAGCAATTTTTGTTCTGTCACTGCGTTTTGAGGTTTTTGGTAATTATATGGGGTACATGGCACTCTTTGACCATATTCAAGTTTTTGTTTTTCTAGTCAGTTGAATTCAAATGAAAATGGGTGTCCGGCCAAACTTTAATTTGGTCCTCAAATTGGAACTTGAATATGGTCAAGTTCAACTCTAATCTGGGTACGGGTTCACAGCTTGAATTTGGTCACTTGAATATGGGTAAAGGGAAAAACGGGGCCAAACTTGAATATAGGTGAATTTTGGTCCATATTCAAGTTTGGCTACTACTACTACTACTACTACTACTACTACTACTACTACTACTACTACTACTACTACTACTACTACTACTACTACTACTACTACTACTACTACTACTACTACTACTACTGTTTCAACACTTTAATTCCAAATATGAAATAAAGGCACGGTTGGCAACAAATACAAACAAAACAATACAAACTACTACTACTACTACTACTACTACTACTACTACTACTACTACTACTACTACTACTACTACTACTACTACTACTACTACTACTACTACTACTACTACTACTACTACTACTACTACTACTACTACTACTACTACTACTACTACTACTACTACTACTACTACTACTACTACTACTACTACTACTACTACTACTACTACTACTACTACTACTACTACTACTACTACTACTACTACTACTACTACTACTACTACTACTACTACTACTACTACTACTACTACTACTACTACTACTACTACTACTACTACTACTACTACTACTACTACTACTACTACTACTACTACTACTACTACTACTACTACTACTACTACTACTACTACTACTACTACTACTACTACTACTACTACTAATACTACTACTACTACTACTACTACTACTACTACTACTACTACTACTACTACTACTACTACTACTACTACTACTACTACTACTACTACTACTACTACTACTACTACTACTACTACTACTACTACTACTACTACTACTACTACTACTACTACTACTACTACTACTACTACTACTACTACTACTACTACTACTACTGTTTCAACACTTTAATTCCAAATATGAAATAAAGGCACGGTTGGCAACAAATACAAATACAAATACAAACAAAACAAGAAGAGTTATTTGTTTGGTTATTCTGTGAAGTGCTGTACGACGAAATTGTTGAAGGCATTCTTTGACCCGGTTGCTGCTTTCTCCTGCAATCTGGTGAACGATACTTTGTTTCGTACACAGTCTCCTTCGATTTGACTCATCCACGTTTTCCGTTGCCCCCCAGGAGCGCGTCTGGCATGGGCGTATTGATCGGGCGGGTCCCAATCGAAGGCACTGCGGGCTAATCTTCCTGGTTCCATTCTCTGGATGTGACCGTACCATTTTATCCGTTTGAGCATGATCATCGTGGATAGTTGGGGCATTCGCGATCTTGACATAATTTCATCGTTCGTTGCTTTCTCCAGATATGACACACGTAGAATTCTCCGAAGACAACCACAGTGGAAACTCTCAAGTTTTCTCTCCATTAATTTCGAAAGAGTCCAAGTCTCTGAGCTGTACAGCACGGCTGATAAAACGAGTGCTTTGTACAAATTGCACTTGAGGTGCACGCTGAGCTGCTTGCTCTTCCAGAGATTTTGGAAGTTAGCAAACCGTTTTCTACCTTCTGCAAGTTTGCAATTGACTTCCTGGAGGTCTCCATGCTTGAGGCTGACATATGATCCGAGATACTTGAACGCTTCTATGTTTTCAAACTCGTTTCCGATAACATCTTGTACTTTGCAGGAAAACACGCGTGTGGCAGCTGCTTTAGGTTTGCCACAGTATCTCGATTGGTGAACTTTTCGGCCATTGACTGTTTTGAACTTCCTTTCACACTTGTCACAGGTGAGGCTCGCCTCTAGTTGCTCAAACTTTGACTTGTCGACGACATTCTTTGACAAACCGGCTTTGCAGAATCTTGTTTGGTGCACTTTGCGTCCGGTAACTGTACTGAATTGCCGCTGACAGTTCTGACATCTTAAAGACTCTTGATCAGCCACCGCTGACCCACTCTCATTTTCTAGCGACTCTAAATCCGCTACTGCAGATTGTTGTTGTGAAGCTACCAACGCTGGCTTAGCCTCCGCTAAGCTTTTCAATCTGAGCTTCCGGCCATCTTGTGTTTCGAACCAGCCCGCTTTCTTTTTCGTTCCCAGCAGCACCTCCGTGCCGATGGTTAGTCGTGACTGGCTAGATGTCTCTGCCAGGAGTCCTAGTTTGCCTTTATGTGTTCCATTGAGTATCTCCACGTTCTGTTGGATACTAGGCACTGCAACAACATTTGGGCTGTCGCATTTTACACCCATATTCTTTGTTTTGGCCACATTAATCTTCAGACCAGCGGCTTCCGCTAAGGCCTCGATTCGATGTAGGTTTTCTTGCACCTCACTGTCTGAGACCCCCACGAGAGCAACATCATCAGCAAAATCTAAGTCAGCCACCAATCTCCCAATGTCTAATCCTCCATGCACCGAGTTAGCTAAAATGTAGTTGATGACAAGGCCGAATAGGATTGGGGACCACACATCACCCTGCCTAACGCCTGTTCTGACATCAAATAAGCGTCCCTTCTCACCTTCGGCTTTGACTCGACATTTGAATCCATCATAGCTGTTTCTTATGATGTTTATCACTTTTTGCGGCAGACCATAGTGTTTCATTATCTGGTACATCTGCTCACGATCGACAGAATCGAATGCCGCTCGAAAGTCTATGAAACAAAAGCTAATATCCAATTGAAACGCCATTGATTTCTCTATTATTTGACGCAGGGCAAAGAGTTGATCGGCGCATCCTCTGCTTTTTCTGAAGCCGCACTGCTCTTCCCTTAAGACGCGATCCACTGAATCTTTGCATCGATTGAGAGTAACGGAAGCGAACACTTTGCCTGGTACTGACAATAGAGAGATCCCTCGGTGGTTCGAACACTCTGACCTCTTTCCTTTACTCTTGTATAATGGGACAATTTCTGCTACCTTCCAGTCATCGGGCAGAACTTCCGTCGACCAACATTTATCTATGATGTCCCAGAGCCACTCGACAATACCCTTGTGTGCTTTCAACATCTCACAGGAAATGTTATCGGGTCCACTTGCCTTGCCATTCTTCAACCTGCGGACAGCTTCAAGCACTTCTTCAAATCGAATTGGGCTCAGGTCAATCGGCAAGCTTTCAGCTGCTTCTGCGGGATCCAATCTCGTGCAACTGAATGTTGAGGGATTCAGGAGTTGACTAAAATGTTCCGTCCAGCGTTCAAGTCGTTCCTCTTTCGTCCGTAAGTTGACGCCAGTGCTTGAAACTAATTTGGTCAACTGGGGCCTCCAGTTTCGGCAAATCTGCTGTGATGCCCCGAAAACCTCCTTTAAGTTGCCTTTGTCCGCGAAGCTCTGCACTTCTTGGCCTTTGCGTTCAAGCCATGCCCGTTTGTCTGCACGTAGAGCTTTTCTGACTTCCTTACAGCAGTTTGTGAACTCTAACAGCGCCTCCGCGCTGCTGTGTTTCTTTAACTGTAGATCGGCTCGTTTCCGGATAAGTTCCAGAGAATCTGGAGAAATCCAAGGTTTGTTCACTCGCTTGTCCGGAAGGAGGCATTTCACTGCTGCTTGGTTCAGGGCTTTTCGAAAATTGTCCCAAGACTGCTCTGTATTCTCGAAATCGCCGCTCTTATCAAGATGTAACTTGACCTCCTGCGTGAATAAGTCACGCGTTGTTTCATCTTGCAGCTTTGCAGAACTGATTCTGGGCGTGAAACATGGCTTTTTAGACAAAAGTTTCATAGATACTTCCGCAATGACCAGTTCATGATCGGTAATTGTGGTTTTCCCTCTTCTGGTCCTCACATTCGTCAGACATCCTCTATATCTCTCTGCAAACAGAATGTGATCCAGCATCTTTTTTCGACAACTCGGATCGGGAGGGTTGTAGGTGTACCGATGCACTTGTCGATGCTGGAACCATGTACCACCTACGAGCAATTTGTGTGAAGTGCAAAATGATAACAACTTTTCAGAGTTTTCATTTTCTTCACCCATTCCAAACGGGCCTCTGCAGCTCATGGTGTCATTCAACTGGTGTCCAGGCTCTGCATTGAGGTCACCGATGACACAAATACGCTCCCTATGTTTGAAACTGGAAACTAGGTCTGAAAGTTGACTCCAAAACAAATCCTTCTCTTGGAGACTAGCTTCATTCGTAGGTGCGTAGCAGACAACAACAGCTAGATTGGCTCTCCTCTGAGCCGCGAACTTGACGTAGCAAATACGTTCACTTAGAGCCACTTGTTCTACGATGCTGTTTATCAATGACTTCTTTACAGCAACGCCCACTCCTCCTTGTCTCGACTTTACACCAGACAACCACGAGTCAGACAGGTAGAGCTTGTGGTCTCCGAGATCAATTTCTTGCTCCTGCAATCTCGTCTCCTGCACTCCCAGAATATCCAACTTGTATCGCGCCAGATCCATTTTCAAAGCCTCTAGAGATCCGGCTTGGGTCAGTGTTCTGACGTTTAAAGTTGCAATTCTGAGTTGGTTCCTCGGGAGATTCTTAGCACCCCTTACCCGGGACTCGGGGCCATGGTTGATTGTACTCATTGCTTTGGTGTTTGAAGGCTGAGATACGACTAGTTGCGCCACAAACTAGAAGACCAGTGCCTCGTTAGCTCGACCATGTGAGCGTAGAGCCGCAGCACATGACCTACCCCCAGGGGACACCACGTGGAGGTGAGGTTGGATTTTGTCCCCCACTACTACTACTACTACTACTACTACTACTACTACTACTACTACTACTACTACTACTACTACTACTACTACTACTACTACTACTACTACTACTACTACTACTACTACTACTACTACTACTACTACTACTACTACTACTACTACTACTACTACTACTACTACTACTACTACTACTACTACTACTACTACTACTACTACTACTACTACTACTACTACTACTACTACTACTACTACTACTACTACTACTACTACTACTACTACTACTACTACTACTACTACTACTACTACTACTACTACTACTACTACTAATACTACTACTACTACTACTACTACTACTACTACTACTACTACTACTACTACTACTACTACTACTACTACTACTACTACTACTACTACTACTACTACTACTACTACTACTACTACTACTACTACTACTACTACTACTACTACTACTACTACTACTACTACTACTACTACTACTACTACTTAGACGTTTAACGCCGCTGCTAGGATTTGGTCGGTAGTCGACGATCCTCGCGGGTAAAATTTATAGTTAGACCATCCATGCTAAAAAACAACGGAGATGCATAAGTGAACCGAACCGGAAGTTCGCATGACAGTCTTGGTCTCTAACGATCAGAAAACATTTTCTGAATACACACAGTTTCGGAAATCCGGTCTAGTGTAGCAGAACCCTAAGTAGTCGGGCATTTTCTGTTTTCGACGTTTCATACCGTGAAAATAATTTTTTTTTGAAAAGTAGGTTCTGAGTCGGTATTGGGTGTTGGGAAACCATTTTTTGTCATTGTGTTGTACTCCTTGTCTAGTATATCATCTGTTTTTTGCGTTTTTAGATCAATCGTACTGGGAATTCAGGATTTGCAGGGTTTTGCCCATTAGCAGCAGGCTCCTCTCTCTTTGGGCAACCTTTAGTGTTTCCGTCTGTGCAATACATATTTCATATTTCAGAGTTGATTTTATGGATGATACAGTTTGTACCCCGCGCATGAAATTGTTTTGAAAAGCCATGATTATATTGAGACAACTGCCGAAGTTGCTGGCCCAAGCACGTCAGCTCACACTACTAAAAGAAAGCGGTCCCAGCTAACAACACCAACGCCCAAGAGGAAGACGAGGAATTGTGAAAATCGGGAGAATGATAAGGACAGCCAGCTAGACTCGCAAATAAGTGCACACCGAACTCCGTATGGCCGCTTGATGTACAGTAAGTTTTTATTTAGTGAGATCAGACTTTGTAGCTATATATATATACGGTATCCATTCTGAGTTTTTTTTAGCCGACCCGATATCAGAGGCTTCTGATCTTGACGAGATCCAACATTTGGATAGTCCCAGAGTGCATCGTGTGATAAAGAAGTCCCGCTGTTATGTGTGCGGAAGGAAATTGGCCGATATGGCACAGCACTACCAAAAATCCCACTACAGGATGACGAAGAGTGTGAGACTGTATCTCTTGGATTGTAGGAGGCACTTTAATCGTTCCGGGTCATGTAAAGATCCTGTTTATGATTGCACTCTGTGCTTGCGTCGATTCGTGAACCAAACTGATCACAAAAAGAAGGGAGACGAGAGGAATAAGAAGACTAGCAGCAGCCTCCGTGATCACTTTGACAGTGATATAGTCCGTATCAACAACCCCAAGGACCCAGGAGAGATGCCTGAATTCATTCAAGACGAGTTAACTCAACTCAGAGAGCCAAAGGTGAATGGAGGAGTGCTCCTTGAGTATTTTGTGCGTGACCTAGTGAAGAAAGCTAGCAGAAAGAATAACAGCACGGACGCAGTTCATAAACGCGTGACAAAGACTTTTCAGCACCATCTTAATCGTTTGTGGGTTACCACCGGGCAGTTCAAGAGACATGACGAAGCAGCGAAATTTATTGACGAAATAAAGAAGAATGGGAACTACAAGGCTAGTAGTATGGTTCTTTTCATTGCCGTTCTCAAAAAGTACCTCAGGTACATAAAGCGAAACCAAAAACAGATAAGACTTCCGTATGACATTTGGGTTGATGTTCTGAGCGAAATTTCAAGTGATTACAGACACCAAATGAAGAAAGATCAAGTTTTGTTGATGAACAAGAAGAAGGAAGAGACCCCGACAGCAGATGAATGTGCATCGATGTTAAAGTGTGTCACGGACCACCTTGATAGTCCGACGTCTGATAAGTATTCATACAACTTGCTGAAGGGTCTGGTCTTCTTTTACTTTCACTCCTTATCCGGTACCAGACCTGGACCAATTCTCAACTTAAAATACGAACAGTGGGCATCAATGTGACTAGGCGAACCCGTGTACTCAACAGATCACAAGACAGGTGCTCAATTTGCTGTGAAATTCGAGCTCACCGTGCCCCAGGTCCCATGGTTCGAGAAAATGTTTTCCGCATTCAGGAAGGAGACCGGAATGGAGCCCTTGTACATATTTCCCACCATCCTTAACCAAAAAGAGAAGTCGATCGCACGTTTCGTGAAGGACTCGTTAACTGAAGTAGCACCGAAGTCCCTCCTCACTAAAAGTTTTAACCCGACATCAATGAGAAGAGTGTTATCAACTTACATGTATGGGCAAAAAGAAAAGAATCCACAACTCTACCAAGCACATTTAAATCAGACTGCGCACGAGGACAAGACGGAATCGAGACACTACGTGATGGACCTTATTAACACAGGGAAGGTGCTGCAAGAATATGGGAAGCTTTTTCGCATACCAACAGAGAGAATCAGAACCCTCCCCTCTAACGTAACGCCTGAAGAATTCGACGAGATGAACAGAGAGACCATCTATTTCAATTGTAGCGAGCCCGGTGACCCCATTTTCCCCCATTTGTACTAACAAAAGGCTGGACCAAGCGCTAGCAGAGAAGTGAGAGAGCACCTCAGTGATAATGAGTCGGATATGGATGAGGAGGACGTGACTGCTATGTTTGAGGTGGAAGCCCATGAACAACACGTCGACGCCATGGAAGATGACAGCGACCTAGAAGCAGAGGAAATGGGTAACTATCTTCGGTCTGATTGTGAGGGGGGGATGAGGACGACGAAGAAGAATTTGACCCGCAGCAAGAAGATTTCTCAGACGTAGATGAGAATCTCTCGGTGTTTTCTTCCACTGTATCCGCCAGAAAACTCCAGAGTGTGGTCCCGGACAGGAGGAGGAAGGAGTTTATTGCTAGTCTAAACAAATTCTCTGGTAGAAGTAATTGGAGAGCGGAGGAGAAAGGCCTACTTTTACTTTTTGCTCAAATAAAGAGAACGCCGAATAAGCAGCAGATTTCGGCAACCATTCGTGAAAAACTGGGTAGAAATCCCCATAAAAACACCGTCAACAAGATCTATGACAAACTTAAAGCTCTAGTGAATCGGCTGGCCGAGTAAGAGACCTACAAACTTTAGTACTCAAACTGGTGAGACAGGACTTCATTGCTAATTTTGTTAAACTTCTTTTGTTTTATAGTGATGTTGATGTTGTGTTAAGCTTACTGTTGTTTTATTATCCTTGTTATGCAGTCTCACCTTTGTTTTTTGTTTTAATTTGTTTTAGCTACTGTGTAGCCTATCTTTCGTTATATATACATTTATGTTACTCGGATTATGCATTTCAAAAACTGCTCTAGCAGTCGGGTCAGTGGCCCGTTTCAACCATGTTTCAAAGCCCATGTATATAGAAAAGGATCAAGAGGAGACGTTAATTCAAATGTTGGGGCTACATCTTGTTTTCTATTGAGATCAGACTTAGAGACCAATATTTCAAGTGGATAAGTGCAAGAAGTGGGGTGACTACCCAGTAGTGGCTATCAGTAGGCTACGTGATCAATTTTTTGATGAATTTTTGTGTCAGGTGTCACTGTTATTACTGAGCACAGATTTCACTCAGAGGCTTGTAGAAACTTTTTATACTTTCTTGCAGTGTCCATACAGGTAGGTTGTAGCTCTAGACAGTGAAAAACATGTTGTGAATCAACAACATGTTGAAAATGAGAGAAGTTTTTATCTTCAATATTAGCAGTAGGCTCCTCTCTCTTTCCACAACCACCGCTATGTAGGTACCACAAATAATGATTTTAGATACCTAATTCCTATACTAGGATGTCTTTCTAGGCCAAAACAATGATATTGGTGCAAAAAAAAGTCATCCAAAATGTAAATTGGGAATCTCACACACGTATAAGCACTAGCAGCGTGGTGTGCTCACCAACCTACTACTAAAAAGTTAGCCCATCTTTATAGCTTGAAATTTGAAAAAGCCGAAAACACAAATTGTAGTGGTGCTAGAGAGCTTTCAGAAAAACTTTAGATCACTTTCAAGAGCCTTAGGAATGTGCAGAAATCAGCCTATGAAAAAATATTATCACCCACGTCTGTGCTAAAAAGGGGCGTAGCAGCTAGGTCTGATCACCCACGATATTAGGGTCCACTACTAGGCCGGTAGTGGGCATTTTTCCGTCCGGCAAGTTAAATGTTAAGGTCTTATCTAATAGTAGCGATGTCGAGCTACCCTCCCAGGCAGGTTTCCGCTGTCTAGGGCCCCTAGTCTAGGCTCTGCACATAGGACGTAGTTGATCATACTGAGGAGCGGCGTCTGGGACAGCCGCTGATACGGACCCCCGCTGCTCCGAATAGCACGAAGGTCCCGTGCTACTACTACTACTACTACTACTACTACTACTACTACTACTACTACTACTACTACTACTACTACTACTACTACTACTACTACTACTACTACTACTGTTTCAACACTTTAATTCCAAATATGAAATAAAGGCACGGTTGGCAACAAATACAAACAAAACAAGAAGAGTTATTTGTTTGGTTATTCTGTGAAGTGCTGTACGACGAAATTGTTGAAGGCATTCTTTGACCCGGTTGCTGCTTTCTCCTGCAATCTGGTGAACGATACTTTGTTTCGTACACAGTCTCCTTCGATTTGACTCATCCATGTTTTCCGTTGCCCCCCAGGAGCGCGTCTAGCATGGACGTATTGATCGGGCGGGTCCCAATCGAAGGCACTGCGGGCTAATCTTCCTGGTTCCATTCTCTGGATGTGTCCGTACCATTTTATCCGTTTGAGCATGATCATCGTGGATAGTTGGGGCATTCGTGATCTTGACATAATTTCTTCGTTCGTTGCTTTCTCCAGATATGACACACGTAGAATTCTCCGAAGACAACCACAGTGGAAACTCTCAAGTTTTCTCTCCATTAATTTCGAAAGAGTCCAAGTCGAACGAAGAAGAAAGAGTAACGGAAGCGAACACTTTGCCTGGTACTGACAATAGAGAGATCCCTCGGTGGTTCGAACACTCTGACCTCTTTCCTTTACTCTTGTATAATGGGACAATTTCTGCTACCTTCCAGTCATCGGGCAGAACTTCCGTCGACCAACATTTATCTATGATGTCCCAGAGCCACTCGACAATACCCTTGTGTGCTTTCAACATCTCACAGGAAATGTTATCGGGTCCACTTGCCTTGCCATTCTTCAACCTGCGGACAGCTTCAAGCACTTCTTCAAATCGAATTGGGCTCAGGTCAATCGGCAAGCTTTCAGCTGCTTCTGCGGGATCCAATCTCGTGCAACTGAATGTTGAGGGATTCAGGAGTTGACTAAAATGTTCCGTCCAGCGTTCAAGTCGTTCCTCTTTCGTCCGTAAGTTGACGCCAGTGCTTGAAACTAATTTGGTCAACTGGGGCCTCCAGTTTCGGCAAATCTGCTGTGATGCCCCAAAAACCTCCTTCAAGTTGCCTCTGTCCGCAAAGCTCTGCACTTCTTGGCCTTTGCGTTCAAGCCATGCCCGTTTGTTTCTCGAAATCGCCGCTCTTATCAAGATGTAACTTGACCTCCTGCGTGAATAAGTCACGCGTTGTTTCATCTTGCAGCTTTGCAGAACTGATTCTGGGCGTGAAACATGGCTTTTTAGACAAAAGTTTCATAGATACTTCCGCAATGACCAGTTCATGATCGGTAATTGTGGTTTTCCCTCTTCTGGTCCTCACATTCGTCAGACATCCTCTGTATCTCTCTGCAAACAGAATGTGATCCAGCATCTTTTTTCGACAACTCGGATCGGGAGGGTTGTAGGTGTACCGATGCACCTGTCGATGCTGGAACCATGTACCACCTACGAGCAATTTGTGTGAAGTGCAAAATGATAACAACTTTTCCGAGTTTTCATTTTCTTCACCCATTCCAAATGGGCCTCTGCAGCTCATGGTGTCATTCAACTGGTGTCCAGGCTCTGCATTGAGGTCACCGATGACACAAATACGCTCCCTATGTTTGAAGCTGTAAACTAGGTCTGAAAGTTGACTCCAAAACAAATCCTTCTCTTGGAGACTAGCTTCATTCGTAGGTGCGTAGCAGACAACAACAACTAGATTGGCTCTCCTCCGAGCCGCGAACTTGACGTAGCAAATACGTTCACTAAGAGCCACTTGTTCTACGATGCTGTTTATCAATGACTTCTTTACAGCAACGCCCACTCCTCCTTGTCTCGACTTTACACCAGACAACCACGAGTCAGACAGGTAGAGCTTGTGGTCTCCGAGATCAATTTCTTGCTCCTGTAATCTCGTCTCCTGCACTCCCAGAATATCCAACTTGTATTGCGCCAGATCCATTTTCAAAGCCTCTAAAGATCCGGCTTGGGTCAGTGTTCTGACGTTTAAAGTTGCAATTCTGAGTTGGTTCCTCGGGAGATTCTTAGCACCCCTTACCCGGGACTCGGGGCCATGGTTGAATGTACTCATTGCTTTGGTGTTTGAAGGCTGAGATACGACTAGTTGCGCCACAAACTAGAAGACCAGTGCCTCGTTAGCTCGACCATGTGAGCGGAGAGCCGCAGCACATGACCTACCCCCAGGGGACACCACGTGGAGGTGAGGTTGGATTTTGTCCCCCCACTACTACTACTACTACTACTACTACTACTACTACTACTACTACTACTACTACTACTACTACTACTACTACTACTACTACTACTACTACTACTACTACTACTACTACTACTACTACTACTACTACTACTACTACTACTACTACTACTACTACTACTACTACTACTACTACTACTACTACTACTACTACTACTACTACTACTGTTTCAACACTTTAATTCCAAATATGAAATAAAGGCACGGTTGGCAACAAATACAAATACAAATACAAATACAAACAAAACAAGAAGAGTTATTTGTTTGGTTATTCTGTGAAGTGCTGTACGACGAAATTGTTGAAGGCATTCTTTGACCCGGTTGCTGCTTTCTCCTGCAATCTGGTGAACGATACTTTGTTTCGTACATAGTCTCCTTCGATTTGACTCATCCACGTTTTCCGTTGCCCCCCAGGAGCGCGTCTGGCATGGGCGTATTGATCGGGCGGGTCCCAATCGAAGGCACTGCGGGCTAATCTTCCTGGTTCCATTCTCTGGATGTGACCGTACCATTTTATCCGTTTGAGCATGATCATCGTGGATAGTTGGGGCATTCGCGATCTTGACATAATTTCATCGTTCGTTGCTTTCTCCAGATATGACACACGTAGAATTCTCCGAAGACAACCACAGTGGAAACTCTCAAGTTTTCTCTCCATTAATTTCGAAAGAGTCCAAGTCTCTGAGCTGTACAGCACGGCTGATAAAACGAGTGCTTTGTACAAATTGCACTTGAGGTGCACGCTGAGCTGCTTGCTCTTCCAGAGATTTTGGAAGTTAGCAAACCGTTGTCTACCTTCTGCAAGTTTGCAATTGACTTCCTGGAGGTCTCCATGCTTGAGGCTGACATATGATCCGAGATACTTGAACGCTTCTATGTTTTCAAACTCGTTTCCGATAACATCTTGTACTTTGCAGGAAAACACGCGTGTGGCAGCTGCTTTAGGTTTGCCACAGTATCTCGATTGGTGAACTTTTCGGCCATTGACTGTTTTGAACTTCCTTTCACACTTGTCACAGGTGAGGCTCGCCTCTAGTTGCTCGAACTTTGACTTGTCGACGACATTCTTTGACAAACCGGCTTTGCAGAATCTTGTTTGGTGCACTTTGCGTCCGGTAACTGTACTGAATTGCCGCTGACAGTTCTGACATCTTAAAGACTCTTGATCAGCCACCGCTGACCCACTCTCATTTTCTAGCGACTCTAAATCCGCTACTGCAGATTGTTGTTGTGAAGCTACCAACGCTGGCTTAGCCTCCGCTAAGCTTTTCAATCTGAGCTTCCGGCCATCTTGTGTTTCGAACCAGCCCGCTTTCTTTTTACTACTACTACTACTACTACTACTACTACTACTACTACTACTACTACTACTACTACTACTACTACTACTACTACTACTACTACTACTACTACTACTACTACTACTACTACTACTACTACTACTACTACTACTACTACGACTCTACTACTACTACTACTACTACTACTACTACTACTACTACTACTACTACGGCATTTCTGAATTTGGACCACCAAATCCACGGATTTAGCATACCCCCGCGAACAATGAAAACGCGTTCCGGGTCCAAAACACATGCCATAACGTGATAGGTCAACGTATTTGTAGCTCAAAAATCGAAAAAAGCCCCGAAAAAACAGTTCATAGGACCATTTTTAAGTTGATCGAAAATTTTTCAAATTTTTTTTTTTGCAAATTTTGGTATTTTTTTAGACTTTTTCTCACAATTTTTTCCAAAAAAATTGCATTCTGAATAAAGTACGGCTCACGCACAATCCGTAGCAAATTGATTGATGGTTTTAAATTGAATATTCGAGGATTTATAAACCGAGCGGAGTAGGGTACCAAAAGCGGCCAAACACCACAAAAACTGCGAAATCCAGAAAATGCATTTTCTCCGCAAATACACGTTCTTTTGCAAAAATTTTTTGATATGTGTCCTGTCGGAGTACTTTAAAGCATATTTAGTATTTGCAAGATAGTGCGTAGTCTTTTTAGAAACGACCGTTTTTTCAGCTTTTGATTCAGGTTTGTACTAGTAGACCTCACCTGCAAAACCCAAGGATCCAAAAATAAGTGATTTGGCAAAAATCATCATAGAAACCTGAAATTTTGCATGTGCCTTCCCTTTAGTACAACAAACGCATATGCAAAGTTTTGAAACAAATGATCTTATTGATTTTGAGAAAAAAGGGTTGAAAAAAAAGCGTTCTTAATTTGGGAGGCGGAAGTTTCCCTTAGTCTGGCCACTTCAGCATTTCTCCTGAACCCATGAGAATTTGCCACTAAAACAACTCATTTGAAAGTCGAGATTTTAGGCACATGCCGGAGACAAACGCGGCCATAAAAAAAATGCCAGTGACAGTTTTTTTTTTTTTTAAGAAGTTGTGTTGATGTCAATTTCGAAATCAGACCGTTCATCAGAAAACTTGAGGCCATTTCAAAGCAATAGTTATTTAACTTTTAAAAAAAGCTGCCTTTGATTGCTGCTGTAATGCAGTGATGGTCTCCTTAAAAAAACAGACCTACAAGTTCTAGAAGGGGGCAAATTGAAACAATTTTTCTGCAAGGAAGTCCTAGAATTTTTCATTTTTGAATGATCACTGACACTGACTTAATTCGTTCTACGCCTCGTTTTTTTGCAGCGATCAGGTATTTATTTTTACCGGGATGAGGCTAAAGTAAAAAAAATCTGTAAAAAACGTTTTTGGTGATATTTAGAGCTTTTGATTGCATCAGCGAAATTTTTCTGAATTTGGGTATGGAAAATTATTCCAATTCCAATCCGCTTATATAAAAATACTCTAGGTACTCTAAGCGTACCTAAATGGTCCAAAAGCGCAATTTTTATAATTTAGCAGATTTGTCTGCAAATGGCATTGAAAAAAAAATATGAACCAATGGTTCTGCTTTTATATAAGTATTCGCATTTACTGCAAATCTATAAATCAAAAATATTTCAATTTGCTTTTCTCTAATCAATCCTGTACTTGAGATCTTCTACGCAAAAATTGGACACAAACAAATATGTCCACGTCAACTACAATGTAGGAGCTTTGCAACGATATGTGTTTCATTTGGTTAGTTATTCAATTAACATCCAATATCTTTACTTTTTACAAAAATTTTTAGAAATCAGCACGAAAAATGACAGTTTTGAAAAAAAGTGATACTTACAGCCCTCTTATGATCCCAATTAGCTAATGGCTGCAACAAAGGGATTCTTGTCTTCAAAGTGGACTATATATCAATTCACTTGAGTGATTATTCGTTGAGAAATTTTACATCATATACAAATCGAAATTTCAACTCGCTGACCATTGCTTCTAGGAGACATAAACGCACCTAAACGGTCAAAAAGTGCCCGTTTCTTTTTCCTTGCGCAATTGTCTACACAAGAGCTTTTCAGAACTTTATATAGGGTCATTGTACCAGTCTTAAAAGTGGGCGGACTCAGCCACTATTTACCAAGTCATAATAGCTTCGATTTTTCTTTTATCTTTGAAGCCACTTTAGGTACCCTTGAAGCAATCGTTTACAAAAAATAAAACATACGACTGCAAAGCCTATCTAAAATGCATTAAAATGAGCTATAAAGAACGCAAATTGAGCTAATATTTGTTACGTTCTGAGTAAAACAAACAAACATCGAATCTTGTCTATTTTGGGCCTAAGCGTTCAAAGGGTCGTTTCATGGTCAAAGCGGTAAAAAAACGCATGTTATATTATCATCGCGCAATTTTGTAAACAAGATCTTTTCGAAACTTTATATAGAGCTATTGTACTATTAAAAAAATGGGTAGACTTAGCCAATATTTACCAAGTCATAAACGACTCGATTTTTCTTTTATGTTTGATGCCAATTTAGGTACCCTTGAGGCTTTTATTCATAAAAGTAAAAAAATGGCTGCAAGTCCTATTTTAAGAGCTTTAAAATGAGCTATATATGAAGCAATGTAAAACAATATTTGTTACCTTTTCAAAAAAAACAATCACTAGTTCTATCTTGCCTTTTTTGGACCTAAGCGTTCATAGAGGCGTTTCATTTTCAAAGCGGCCAAAAAATGCCTGTTTTATTATCTTCGCCCAATTTTCAATACAATAAAACTTCAAAAATTTATATACTGCAATAATGTCGATCTTAAAATTGGTCAAAAATACCCTCAGGATGACAGAATAGATAGAAAACTTGAAAATATTTCGTTTCTCCAGGTATTTTTGCTTCCTAGAGCAAAAGTTTAGAGAAAGAAAGTGCACATTTATTGTTTTAATATAATCTCCCACATTGAAGAAGTTTAAAAATTCAATTTTTAACTCATTGGACGCCTATTTATACACCACAGGATGACAGAATACATAGAATCCTTGAAATTCGTTTCTCCAGGTATTTTTCTCCCTAAAGCAATGTTTTTCCGCAAAAAGCCTGGAATTTTTTATTAGCGCAAAATGACGCACGCAAAAGAGGTTTGTGATGAGGGGTCAAAAAAAAATCCCCAGTGGGCCAAATGGCCCACTGGGGATTTTTTTTTGTTTTTTGCAAATAATTTTTTTCTAAAAATAGGCAATTTATCAATTGAAACTGAGTTTCGGTGCAAAAATTTGACACTTGAAGGAAATTGGTGGTTAGCAAATATTTTTGCAAGGCAATTTGTTTTCCTGGAAAGCCAAAATGTTTGAGATAAAACAGTGATATCGTGCAAACAGTTCTTCAAAAAAGGATCTCATTGAAAAATTTTTCGAAAACTTTTGTGAAAAGAGTAACTTTACAAATCGCCAAATGCATGAAACGCTAATGTAACAAAACACTTGAAACTCACAAATAACAGACTAGTCCAATTGCAGCCAGAACTTCCAAAACAACGCAAAAAACATTGTTTTTTTTTAATAGGAACAATATTTTTTTTCACGGCTCTCCACGTCAGAACGAAATACGGCTGTCTTTCCGTAATACGCCTGGAATTTTTTATTAGCGCAAAATGACGCACGCAAAAGAGGTTTGGGATGAGGGGTCAAAAAAAATCCCCAGTGGGCCAAATGGCCCACTGGGGATTTTTTTTATGTTTTTTGCAAATAATTTTTTTTCTAAAAGTAGGCAATTTATCAAGTGAAACTGAGTTTCGGTGCAAAAATTTGACATTTGGAGGAAACCGGCGGTTAGGACATCTTCTCTCAAGGCCATTTCTTTTCCTGGAAAGCCAAAATGTTTGAGATAAAACAGTGATATCGTGCAAACAGTTCTTCAAAAAAGGATCTCATTGAAAAATTTTTCGAAAACTTTTGTGAAAAGAGTGTTTTTACAAATCGCCAAATGCATGAAACGCTAATGTAACAAAACACTTGAAACTCACAAATAACAGACTAATCCAATTGCAGCCGGAACTTCCAAAAAAACGCAAAAAACGTTGTTTTTTAGTTGTTTTTTTAATAGGAACAATATTTTTTTTCACGGCTCTCCACGTCAAAACGAAATACGGCTGTCTTTCCGTAATACGCCTGGAATTTTTTATTAGCGCAAAATGACGCACGCAAAAGAGGTTTGGGATGATGGGTCAAAAAATATCCCCAGTGGGCCAAATGGCCCACTGGGGATTTTTTTAATGTTTTTTGCAAATCACTTTTTTCTAAAAGTAGGCAATTTATCAAGTGAAACTGAGTTTGGGTGCAAAAATTTGACATTTGGAGGAAACTGGCGGTTAGCCGATCTTCTCCCAAGGCCATTCGTTTTCCTGGAAAGCCAAAATGTTTGAGATAAGACAGTGATATAGTGCAAACAGTTCTTCAAAAAAGGATCTCATCGAAAAATTTTTCGAAAACTTTTGTGAAAAGAGTAACTTTACAAATCGCCAAATGCATGAAACGCTAATGTAACAAAACACTTGAAACTCACAAATAAAAGACTAATCCAATTGCGGCCAGAACTTCCAAGAAAACGCAAAAAACGTTGTTTTTTTAGTTGTTTTTTTATTAGGAACAATATTTTTTTTCACGGCTCTCCACGTCAAAACGAAATACGGCTGTCTTTCCGTAATACGCCTGGAATTTTTTATTAGCGCAAAATGACGCACGCAAAAGAGGTTTGGGATGAGGGGTCAAAAAAAATCCCCAGTGGGCCAAATGGCCCACTGGGGATTTTTTTAATGTTTTTTGCAAATCATTTTTTTCTAAAAGTAGGCAATTTATCAAGTGAAACTGAGTTTCGGTGCAAAAATTTGACATTTGGAGGAAACTGGCGGTTAGCCGATCTTCTCTCAAGGCCATTTCTTTTCCTGGAAAGCCAAAATGTTTGAGATAAAACAGTGATATCGTGCAAACAGTTCTTCAAAAAAGGATCTCATTGAAAAATTTTTCGAAAACTTTTTTGAAAAGAGTGTTTTTACAAATCGCCAAATGCATGAAACGCTAATGTAACAAAACACTTGAAACTCACAAATAACAGACTAATCCAATTGCAGCCGGAACTTCCAAAAAAACGCAAAAAACGTTGTTTTTTAGTTGTTTTTTTAATAGGAACAATATTTTTTTTCACGGCTCTCCACGTCAAAACGAAATACGGCTGTCTTTCCGTAATACGCCTGGAATTTTTTATTAGCGCAAAATGACGCACGCAAAAGAGGTTTGGGATGATGGGTCAAAAAATATCCCCAGTGGGCCAAATGGCCCACTGGGGATTTTTTTAATGTTTTTTGCAAATCATTTTTTTCTAAAAGTAGGCAATTTATCAAGTGAAACTGAGTTTCGGTGCAAAAATTTGACATTTGGAGGAAACTGGCGGTTGGCACATCTTCTCTCAAGGCCATTTCTTTTCCTGGAAAGCCAAAATGTTTGAGATAAAACAGTGATATCGTGCAAACAGTTCTTCAAAAAAGGATCTCATTGAAAAATTTTTCGAAAACTTTTGTGAAAAGAGTAACTTTACAAATCGCCAAATGCATGAAACGCTAATGTAACAAAACACTTGAAACTCACAAATAACAGACTAGTCCAATTGCAGCCAGAACTTCCAAAACAACGCAAAAAACATTGTTTTTTTTAATAGGAACAATATTTTTTTTCACGGCTCTCCACGTCAGAACGAAATACGGCTGTCTTTCCGTAATACGCCTGGAATTTTTTATTAGCGCAAAATGACGCACGCAAAAGAGGTTTGGGATGAGGGGTCAAAAAATATCCCCAGTGGGCCAAATGGCCCACTGGGGATTTTTTTAATGTTTTTTGCAAATCACTTTTTTCTAAAAGTAGGCAATTTATCAAGTGAAACTGAGTTTGGGTGCAAAAATTTGACATTTGGAGGAAACTGGCGGTTAGCCGATCTTCTCTCAAGGCCATTTCTTTTCCTGGAAAGCCAAAATGTTTGAGATAAAACAGTGATATAGTGCAAACAGTTCTTCAAAAAAGGATCTCATCGAAAAATTTTTCGAAAACTTTTGTGAAAAGAGTAACTTTACAAATCGCCAAATGCATGAAACGGTAATATAACAAAACACTTGAAACTCACAAATAAAAGACTAATCCAATTGCGGCCAGAACTTCCAAAAAAGCGCAAAAAACGTTGTTTTTTTAGTTGTTTTTTTATTAGGAACAATATTTTTTTTCACGGCTCTCCACGTCAAAACGAAATACGGCTGTCTTTCCGTAATACACCTGGAATTTGTTATTAGCGCAAAAAGACGCACGCAAAAGAGGTTTGGGATGAGGGGTCAAAAAAAATCCCCAGTGGGCCAAATGGCCCACTGGGGATTTTTTTTATGTTTTTTGCAAATAATTTTTTTTCTAAAAGTAGGCAATTTATCAAGTGAAACTGAGTTTCGGTGCAAAAAATTGACATTTGGAGGAAACTGGCGGTTAGCCGATCTTCTCTCAAGGCCATTCGTTTTCCTGGAAAGCCAAAATGTTTGAGATAAAACAGTGATATAGTGCAAACAGTTCTTCAAAAAAGGATCTCATCGAAAAAATTTTCGAAAACTTTTGTGAAAAGAGTAACTTTACAAATCGCCAAATGCATGAAACGCTAATGTAATAAAACACTTGAAGCTCACAAATACCAGACAAATCCAATTGCAGCCGGAACTTCCAAAACAACGCAAAAAACGTTTTTTTATTTGAATAGGAACAATGTTTTTTTCACGGCTCCCCACGTCAAAACGAAATACGGCTGTCTTTCCGTAATACGCCTGGAATTTTTTATTAGCGCAAAATGACGCACGCAAAAGAGGTTTGGGATGAGGGGTCAAAAAAAATCCCCAGTGGGCCAAATGGCCCACTGGGGATTTTTTTTTATGTTTTTTGCAAATAATTTGTTCTAAAAATAGGCAATTTATCAAGGGAAACTGAGTTTCGAAGCAAAAATTTGACATTTGGAGGAAACTGGTGGTTAGCAAATATTTTCGCAAGTCTATTTGTTTTCCTGGAAAGCCAAAATGTTTGAGATAAAACAGTGACATAGTGCAAACAGTTCTTCAAAAAAGGATCTCAACGAAAAATTTTTCGAAAACTTTTGTGAAAAGAGTAACTTTACAAATCGCCAAATGCATGAAACGCTAATGTAACGAAACACCTCATACTCACAAATACCAGACAAATCTAATTGCAGCCGGAACTTCCAAAACAACGCAAAAAACATTGTTTTTTTTAATAGGAACAATATTTTTTTTCACGGCTCTCCACGTCAAAACGAAATACGGCTGTCTTTCCGTAATACGCCTGGAATTTTTTATTAGCGCAAAATGACGCACGCAAAAGAGGTTTGGGATGAGGGGTCAAAAAAAATCCCCAGTGGGCCAAATGGCCCACTGGGGATTTTTTTTAATGTTTTTTGCAAATAATTTTTTTCTAAAAATAGGCAATTTATCAAGTGAAACTGAGTTTCGGTATAAAAATTTGACATTTGGAGGAAACCGGCGGTTAGCAGATCTTCTCTCAAGGCCATTTGTTTTCCTGGAAAGCCAAAATGTTTGAGATAAAACAGTGATATAGTGCAAACAGTTCTTCAAAAAAGGATCTCATCGAAAAATTTTTCGAAAACTTTTGTGAAAAGAGTAACTTTACAAATCGCCAAATGCACGAAAAGGTAATATAACAAAACACTTGAAACTCACAAATAAAAGACTAATCCAATTGCGGCCAGAACTTCCAAAAAAGCGCAAAAAACGTTGTTTTTTTAGTTGTTTTTTTATTAGGAACAATATTTTTTTTCACGGCTCTCCACGTCAAAACGAAATACGGCTGTCTTTCCGTAATACACCTGGAATTTTTTATTAGCGCAAAAAGACGCACGCAAAAGAGGTTTGGGATGAGGGGTCAAAAAAAATCCCCAGTGGGCCAAATGGCCCACTGGGGATTTTTTTTTATGTTTTTTGCAAATAATTTGTTCTAAAAATAGGCAATTTATCAAGGGAAACTGAGTTTCGAAGCAAAAATTTGACATTTGGAGGAAACTGGTGGTTAGCAAATATTTTCGCAAGTCTATTTGTTTTCCTGGAAAGCCAAAATGTTTGAGATAAAACAGTGACATAGTGCAAACAGTTCTTCAAAAAAGGATCTCAACGAAAAATTTTTCGAAAACTTTTGTGAAAAGAGTAACTTTACAAATCGCCAAATGCATGAAACGCTAATGTAACGAAACACCTCATACTCACAAATACCAGACAAATCTAATTGCAGCCGGAACTTCCAAAACAACGCAAAAAACATTGTTTTTTTTAATAGGAACAATATTTTTTTTCACGGCTCTCCACGTCAAAACGAAATACGGCTGTCTTTCCGTAATACGCCTGGAATTTTTTATTAGCGCAAAATGACGCACGCAAAAGAGGTTTGGGATGAGGGGTCAAAAAAAATCCCCAGTGGGCCAAATGGCCCACTGGGGATTTTTTTTAATGTTTTTTGCAAATAATTTTTTTCTAAAAATAGGCAATTTATCAAGTGAAACTGAGTTTCGGTATAAAAATTTGACATTTGGAGGAAACCGGCGGTTAGCAGATCTTCTCTCAAGGCCATTTGTTTTCCTGGAAAGCCAAAATGTTTGAGATAAAACAGTGATATAGTGCAAACAGTTCTTCAAAAAAGGATCTCATCGAAAAATTTTTCGAAAACTTTTGTGAAAAGAGTAACTTTACAAATCGCCAAATGCACGAAAAAGTAATATAACAAAACACTTGAAACTCACAAATAAAAGACTAATCCAATTGCGGCCAGAACTTCCAAAAAAGCGCAAAAAACGTTGTTTTTTTAGTTGTTTTTTTATTAGGAACAATATTTTTTTTCACGGCTCTCCACGTCAAAACGAAATACGGCTGTCTTTCCGTAATACGCCTGGAATTTTTTATTAGCGCAAAAAGACGCACGCAAAAGAGGTTTGGGATGAGGGGTCAAAAAAAATCCCCAGTGGGCCAAATGGCCCACTGGGGATTTTTTTAATGTTTTTTGCAAATCATTTTTTTCTAAAAGTAGGCAATTTATCAAGTGAAACTGAGTTTCGGTGCAAAAAATTGACATTTGGAGGAAACTGGCGGTTAGCCGATCTTCTCTCAAGGCCATTCGTTTTCCTGGAAAGCCAAAATGTTTGAGATAAAACAGTGATATAGTGCAAACAGTTCTTCAAAAAAGGATCTCATCGAAAAAATTTTCGAAAACTTTTGTGAAAAGAGTAACTTTACAAATCGCCAAATGCATGAAACGCTAATGTAATAAAACACTTGAAGCTCACAAATACCAGACAAATCCAATTGCAGCCGGAACTTCCAAAACAACGCAAAAAACGTTGTTTTATTTGAATAGGAACAATGTTTTTTTCACGGCTCTCCACGTCAAAACGAAATACGGCTGTCTTTCCGTAATACGCCTGGAATTTTTTATTAGCGCAAAATGACGCACGCAAAAGAGGTTTGGGATGAGGGGTCAAAAAAAAATCCCCAGTGGGCCAAATGGCCCACTGGGGATTTTTTTTTATGTTTTTTGCAAATAATTTGTTCTAAAAATAGGCAATTTATCAAGGGAAACTGAGTTTCGAAGCAAAAATTTGACATTTGGAGGAAACTGGTGGTTAGCAAATATTTTCGCAAGTCTATTTGTTTTCCTGGAAAGCCAAAATGTTTGAGATAAAACAGTGACATAGTGCAAACAGTTCTTCAAAAAAGGATCTCAACGAAAAATTTTTCGAAAACTTTTGTGAAAAGAGTAACTTTACAAATCGCCAAATGCATGAAACGCTAATGTAACGAAACACCTCATACTCACAAATACCAGACAAATCTAATTGCAGCCGGAACTTCCAAAACAACGCAAAAAACGTTGTTTTATTTGAATAGGAACAATGTTTTTTTTCACGGCTCTCCACGTCAAAACGAAATACGGCTGTCTTTCCGTAATACGCCTGGAATTTTTTATTAGCGCAAAATGACGCACGCAAAAGAGGTTTGGGATGAGGGGTCAAAAAAAATCCCCAGTGGGCCAAATGGCCCACTGGGGATTTTTTTTATGTTTGTTGCAAATAATTTTTTCTAAAAATAGGCAATTTATCAAGGGAAACTGAGTTTCGAAGCAAAAATTTGACATTTGGAGGGAACTGGCGGTTAGCAAATATTTTCGCAAGTCTATTTGTTTTCCTGGAAAGCCAAAATGTTTGAGATAAAACAGTGATATAGTGCAAACAGTTCTTCAAAAAAGGATCTCATCGAAAAATTTTTCGAAAACTTTTGTGAAAAGAGTAACTTTACAAATCGCCAAATGCATGAAACGCTAATGTAACGAAACACCTGAAACTCACAAATACCAGACAAATCCAATTGCAGCCGGAACTTCCAAAACAACGCAAAAAACGTTGTTTTATTTGAATAGGAACAATGTTTTTTTCACGGCTCTCCACGTCAAAACGAAATACGGCTGGACACAAAACAACATCCACAGAAATTTGATGAAATCGTGAAAAAAAGAAAAATTGTTGAAATAACCTCATCCTTTCATACAAGTAGCTCCAGGGACATGAATGGAGACTAGAAAACACATACTGCACGCTGAAAAACCTGTTCATTGCGCAAAACACGACTAAGCGATTAAAATTTGAGAAATGTTATGTTTTTCAGTATTCACTGTAAAATTAAACATTCACAAAATTTTTTAGGGAGAAACTAATAACCCCATTAAAGATACGCTTAAAGGGAAGAGAATGCAACCTAAAATACGTAATTTGATTAGTAATTGACAGAGAAATAAGAAGAAAGTACAAAAACTAATTGCATATTTTATGCGACGAAATAAACTTCGTTCCTCAGCATTTGCAGACTCTACTTGAATATCCACCGTAAGTACTTCAAATAACCCGGGTATTATCTTTTTATAGGCTTGGAACAACGTAAATGATCAAAAAGATACAATTGAGAGAAATTTCTAACTGCCAAACCATTGCTTTCAAAAGAGTGTTTTACTTTTATCAGACAAAAAGTTTGATTAATTTTCATTTCAAGAGAAAAATGTTATTGTTCTTAATTACCAATAGCTAAGAGAAAAATTTCAAGAAGCTAGTGAATGACATTTGATGAAACAAACATTAGCACTTGAAAGAGGCGCCAAAAAACTAAAGAGAGTCAAACAATTGAAAAGCATGTAAGAAAATTTATTAGAGACTTTAATTAACTTTTCTAGTTGTTAAAGTGCAGCACAGTCATAGCGCTGCGTTGTTTCCACAAGCGAAGTTGTAGAACGTTTATAAACGTTATGAGGACTATGCTGAAGTGGAAATTGAGAGTTTGAGTTCACTTGCAACACAAAAACTTTCCTTTGACTTATTAAGGATGAAAAAATGTTAGTTGAAAACTTTTCACTTTTATAATCTTAAAAATCAATGAAATGAAGTTTTATACTTTAAAATATGTGCACTGTTGAATTTTTGTCGTATGTGTAACCAATGAAGAGCAAAGGTCTAATGAAAAAGTAGCAAAAACTATCCTTGATCCACTTTACCCTAACTTTTTTACAACTTCTAAAAATCAAAAAGTTTTCAATTTTATTCAATTTTCCCAACTTTTTGAGCCTTAGTTCTCACTTCAAACTTGTGTAGGGTTCAACGGAGGCCCAATTCTGCTGCAGAATGAGTTTAAAAGGGATTAGAACGTTGGGGGGCATTTGACCAATTAGGAGTTTTGCCAGGTATCTATTTCATCAGAGAAAAATAATGTTATCGCAACAAAAAACGTATGATTGACAAATTTGCCGCAACTTTTTGATTTTTCTCGCTCAACTAACTACTGACAATTTGTTTGTAGTACTTGCTATCTAATAACAATTTAAGATAAAGGGACTCTCAGAAAATGCTTTCTACAGAACAAAAAGTCGAATAAAATATTTCAAATAACATTCTGGAACACACTGGATGCTTTTGTTCGATCTTTGTACTACCTGCCACTTCACTCAGTTTTGTTATGAACAGAAAGAATTATTGAAACAATCATGAAAAAGTATCAAAAACTATCCGTGATCCATTTTACCCTAACTTTTTTACAACTTCTAAAAATCAAAAAGTTTTCGAATTTTTTCAATTTTCGTAAAATTTTGAGACTTAATTCTCACCTCAAACTTGTCTAAAACTCAAAAGAAGTCCTATTTGGTTACAGAAAGAGTTTCAAAGGGATTAGAACGTTGAGACTTTCCACCATTTAGGATTTTCGGCAGGTATCTATTTCATCAGAGAAAAATGATGTTATCGCAACACAAAACGTATGATTGAGTATTTCGCAGCAACTATTTGATTTGTCCTCTCAATTAATTACTGACAATTGTTTTTTGTAGTACTTGCTACCTAATGATAATTTAAAATTAAGGGACTCTCAGAAAATGCTTTCTGCAGAACAAAAATTCGAATAAAATATTTAATATCACAATCTGGAAGATTTTTTTATCAAGTTTGGCCGTAAATAACATTTCTATTACAACGAATGAAGGAAGCAGCCAGCCGGGTAAAAAAGAACAGCTTAGTATCATAAAAATGCGACTATGCTGAACACTTTTGAAACAGTACTTTAGAGATATTAACAAATTCCTCAAATATACCCAATTTTTCATAATCTTCATGTTTGAACGGTATTTAGGAAAAGTCAATTAGAATGAGTTCTGCATTTCGATATGCTCTTGAAAAACAGTTCAACTGATTTTCAATTAGGTGCCCAAAATAATCAAAAAAAGTTTGCCAGAAATTAAAAATTCTCAAGATTGTTGCCAGATTCTCGCAAGATTTTGAATCTGGATTAAAAAAATTTCTCTTGATTATCAATTTGGTAACTTGTTTTTATTAGCGATATTGTGTCTCAAAAAAGTTTTCTAGAGAGTTTTTAATTTTATTTTACTTGTTTTCTTGCGTTGATATCTTGCAAGATTGCAGCAAGTATCTTGCAAGTTTTGAATCATCTCAAAATATTCTAGCAAGATCTGAATGCGTTCATCTTTAGGAAACGACTTCACTGATTTGAAAATAAACGCAAAACACGCCAAATAACCCATGAAAACATCATTAGCACAATCTGAAAGACCAAAACACGATGAGAAGCTTGCTCGAGAGAATGCCCAACATAATCTTAGAATTCGCCCTACGTGGACAGATACATCACGAGGAAGTAATTTCCTAGCTTCACAACTGCTGCCGACTCCTTCGATTTAAATAGAGGAAAGACATGTTTGTTATAGCTGTTTGTCAAAGTTATGCCTGTTATGTTTAACAATTGACCTGCACTGCCACATAAATTTGGGCGAATTTTTTTTCGTGTTTGGTGTTTGTTAAATTTCTGGTCGAATTTTTGCATTTTAATCATTAAAATTTTGAAAGTCTTGAAAATGAGAAGTGTCTTTCTTTTGTCGTAGTTTCACAACCCTTTTTAGCCCAATTTCTGATTCGGCCATCATCCCCATAACACTTACCCAAATTCCAAGGAGTAGTAGGAGTGGAGTAGGAAAATGGGCACCGGGCCAATTCCGAAATTGGTCAAAAAATCCATTTCTGAATTTGGGCAACCCTCTTCTGAATTTGGGAGGCGGAAGTTTTTCGTAAAATGGTCTTCTTAATTTGGGTAAAATGTTTTTCACGGCTATTCTGAAAATGGTCGAAGAAATTGCCCAAATTCAGAAAAGGCTACTACTACTACTACTACTACTACTACTACTACTACTACTACTACTACTACTACTACTACTACTACTACTACTACTACTACTACTACTACTACTACTACTACTACTACTACTGTTTCAACACTTTAATTCCAAATATGAAATAAAGGCACGGTTGGCAACAAATACAAACAAAACAAGAAGAGTTATTTGTTTGGTTATTCTGTGAAGTGCTGTACGACGAAATTGTTGAAGGCATTCTTTGACCCGGTTGCTGCTTTCTCCTGCAATCTGGTGAACGATACTTTGTTTCGTACACAGTCTCCTTCGATTTGACTCATCCACGTTTTCCGTTGCCCCCCAGGAGCGCGTCTAGCATGGACGTATTGATCGGGCGGGTCCCAATCGAAGGCACTGCGGGCTAATCTTCCTGGTTCCATTCTCTGGATGTGTCCGTACCATTTTATCCGTTTGAGCATGATCATCGTGGATAGTTGGGGCATTCGTGATCTTGACATAATTTCTTCGTTCGTTGTTTTCTCCAGATATGACACACGTAGAATTCTCCGAAGACAACCACAGTGGAAATTCTCAAGTTTTCTCTCCATTAATTTCGAAAGAGTCCAAGTCTCTGAGCTGTACAGCACGGCTGATAAAACGAGTGCTTTGTACAAATTGCACTTGAGGTGCACGCTGAGCTGCTTGCTCTTCCAGAGATTTTGGAAGTTAGCAAACCGTTGTCTACCTTCTGCAAGTTTGCAATTGACTTCCTGCAGGTCTCCATGCTTGAGGCTGACATATGATCCGAGATACTTGAACGCTTCTATGTTTTCAAATTCGTTTCCGAGAACATCTTGTACTTTGCAGGAAAACACGCGTGTGGCAACTGCTTTAGGTTTGCCACAGTATCTCGATTGGTGAACTTTTCGGCCATTGACTGTTTTGAACTTTCTTTCACACTTGTCACAGGTAAGGCTCGCCTCTAGTTGCTCGAACTTTGACTTGTCGACGACATTCTTTGACAAACCGGCTTTGCAGAATCTTGTTTGGTGCACTTTGCGTCCGGTAACTGTACTGAATTGCCGCTGACAATTCTGACATCTTAAAGACTCTTGGTCAGCCACCACTGACCGACTCTCATTTTCTAGCGACTCTGAATCTGCTACCGCAGATTGTTGTTGTGAAGCTACCAACGCTGGCTTAGCCTCCGCTAAGCTTTTCAATCTTAGCTTCCGGCCATCTTGTGTTTCGAACCAGCCCGCTTTCTTTTTCGTTCCCAGCAGCACCTCCGTGCTGATGGTTAGTCGTGACTGGCTAGATGTCTCTGCCAGGAGTCCTAGTTTGCCTTTATGTGTTCCAGTGAGTATCTCCACGTTCTGTTGGATACTAGGCACTGCAACAACATTTGGGCTGTCGCATTTTACGCCCATATTCTTTGTTTTGGCCACATTAATCTTCAGACCAGCGGCTTCCGCAAGGGCCTCGATTCGATGTAGGTTTTCTTTCACCTCACTGTCTGAGACCCCCACGAGAGCAACATCATCAGCAAAATACTACTACTACTACTACTACTACTACTACTACTACTACTACTACTACTACTACTACTACTACTACTACTACTACTACTACTACTACTACTACTACTACTGTTTCAACACTTTAATTCCAAATATGAAATAAAGGCACGGTTGGCAACAAATACAAACAAAACAAGAAGAGTTATTTGTTTGGTTATTCTGTGAAGTGCTGTACGACGAAATTGTTGAAGGCGTTCTTTGACCCGGTTGCTGCTTTCTCCTGCAATCTGGTGAACGATACTTTGTTTCGTACACAGTCTCCTTCGATTTGACTCATCCACGTTTTCCGTTGCCCCCCAGGAGCGCGTCTAGCATGGACGTATTGATCGGGCGGGTCCCAATCGAAGGCACTGCGGGCTAATCTTCCTGGTTCCATTCTCTGGATGTGTCCATACCATTTTATCCGTTTGAGCATGATCATCGTGGATAGTTGGGGCATTCGTGATCTTGACATAATTTCTTCGTTCGTTGCTTTCTCCAGATATGACACACGTAGAATTCTCCGAAGACAACCACTGTGGAAACTCTCAAGTTTTCTCTCCATTAATTTCGAAAGAGTCCAAGTCTCTGAGCTGTACAGCACGGCTGATAAAGCGAGTGCTTTGTACAAATTGCACTTGAGGTGCACGCTGAGCTGCTTGCTCTTCCAGAGATTTTGGAAGTTAGCAAACCGTTGTCTACCTTCTGCAAGTTTGCAATTGACTTCCTGCAGGTCTCCATGCTTGAGGCTGACATATGATCCGAGATACTTGAACGCTTCTATGTTTTCAAACTCGTTTCCGAGAACATCTTGTACTTTGCAGGAAAACACGCGTGTGGCAACTGCTTTAGGCTTGCCACAGTATCTCGATTGGTGAACTTTTCGGCCATTGACTGTTTTGAACTTTCTTTCACACTTGTCACAGGTAAGGCTCGCCTCTAGTTGCTCGAACTTTGACTTGTCGGCGACATTCTTTGACAAACCGGCTTTGCAGAATCTTGTTTGGTGCACTTTGCGTCCGGTAACTGTACTGAATTGCCGCTGACAATTCTGACATCTTAAAGACTCTTTGTCAGCCACCACTGACCGACTCTCATTTTCTAGCGACTCTGAATCTGCTACCGCAGATTGTTGTTGTGAAGCTACCAACGCTGGCTTAGCCTCCGCTAAGCTTTTCAATCTTAGCTTCCGGCCATCTTGTGTTTCGAACCAACCCGCTTTCTTTTTCGTTCCCATCAGCACCTCCGTGCTGATGGTTAGTCGTGACTGGCTAGATGTCTCTGCCAGGAGTCCTAGTTTGCCTTTATGTGTTCCAGTGAGTATCTCCACTACTACTACTACTACTACTACTACTACTACTACAACTACTACTACTACTACTACTACTACTACTACTACTACTACTACTACTACTACTACTACTACTACTACTACTACTACTACTACTACTTCTACTACTACTACTACTACTACTACTACTACTACTACTACTACTACTACTACTACTACTACTACTACTACTACTACTACTACTACTACTACTACTACTACTACTACTACTACTACTACTACTACTACTACTACTACTACTACTACTACTACTACTACTACTACTACTACTACTACTACTACTACTACTACTACTACTACTACTACTACTACTACTACTACTACTACTACTACTACTACTACTACTACTACTACTACTACTACTACTACTACTACTACTACTACTACTACTACTACTACTACTACTACTACTACTACTACTACTACTACTACTACTACTACTACTACTGTTTCAACACTTTAATTCCAAATATGAAATAAAGGCACGGTTGGCAACAAATACAAACAAAACAAGAAGAGTTATTTGTTTGGTTATTCTGTGAAGTGTTGTACGACGAAATTGTTGAAGGCATTCTTTGACCCGGTTGCTGCTTTCTCCTGCAATCTGGTGAACGATACTTTGTTTCGTACACAGTCTCCTTCGATTTGACTCATCCACGTTTTCCGTTGCCCCCCAGGAGCGCGTCTAGCATGGACGTATTGATCGGGCGGGTCCCAATCGAAGGCACTGCGGGCTAATCTTCCTGGTTCCATTCTCTGGATGTGTCCGTACCATTTTATCCGTTTGAGCATGATCATCGTGGATAGTTGGGGCATTCGTGATCTTGACATAATTTCTTCGTTCGTTGCTTTCTCCAGATATGACACACGTAGAATTCTCCGAAGACAACCACAGTGGAAACTCTCAAGTTTTCTCTCCATTAATTTCGAAAGAGTCCAAGTCTCTGAGCTGTACAGCACGGCTGATAAAACGAGTGCTTTGTACAAATTGCACTTGAGGTGCACGCTGAGCTGCTTGCTCTTCCAGAGATTTTGGAAGTTAGCAAACTACTACTACTACTACTACTACTCCTACTACTACTACTACTACTACTACTACTACTACTACTACTACTACTACTACTACTACTACTACTACTACTACTACTACTACTACTACTACTACTACTACTACTACTACTACTACTACTACTACTACTACTACTACTACTACTACTACTACTACTACTACTACTACTACTACTACTACTACTACTACTACTACTACTACTACTACTACTACTACTACTACTACTACTACTACTACTACTACTACTACTACTACTACTACTACTACTACTACTACTACTACTACTACTACTACTACTACTACTGTTTCAACACTTTAATTCCAAATATGAACTAAAGGCACGGTTGGCAACAAATACAAACAGAACAAGAAGAGTTATTTGTTTAGTTATTCTGTGAAGTGCTGTACGACGAAATTGTTGAAGGCATTCTTTGACCCGGTTGCTGCTTTCTCCTGCAATCTGGTGAACGATACTTTGTTTCGTACACAGTCTCCTTCGATTTGACTCATCCACGTTTTCCGTTGCCCCCCAGGAGCGCGTCTAGCATGGACGTATTGATCGGGCGGGTCCCAATCGAAAGCACTGCGGGCTAATCTTCCTGATTCCATTCTCTGGATGTGTCCGTACCATTTTATCCGTTTGAGCATGATCATCGTGCAGAGTTGGGGCATTCGTGATCTTGACATAATTTCTTCGTTCGTTGCTTTCTCCAGATATGACACACGTAGAATTCACCGAAGACAACCACAGTGGAAACTCTCAAGTTTTCTCTCCATTAATTTCGAAAGAGTCCAAGTCTCTGAGCTGTACAGCACGGCTGATAAAACGAGTGCTTTGTACAAATTGCACTTGAGGTGCACGCTGAGCTGCTTGCTCTTCCAGAGATTTTGGAAGTTAGCAAACCGTTGTCTACCTTCTGCAAGTTTGCAATTGACTTCCTGCAGGTCTCCATGCTTGAGGCTGACATATGATCCGAGATACTTGAACGCTTCTATGTTTTCAAACTCGTTTCCGAGAACATCTTGTACTTTGCAGGAAAACAAGCGTGTGGCAACTGCTTTAGGTTTGCCACAGTATCTCGATTGGTGAACTTTTCGGCCATTGACTGTTTTGAACTTTCTTTCACACTTGTCACAGGTAAGGTTCCCCTCTAGTTGCTCGAACTTTGACTTGTCGACGACATTCTTTAACAAACCGGCTTTGCAGAATCTTGTTTGGTGCACTTTGCGTCCGGTAACTGTACTGAATTGCCGCTGACAATTCTGACATCTTAAAGACTCTTGGTCAGCCACCACTGACCGACTCTCATTTTCTAGCAACTCTGAATCTGCTACCGCAGATTGTTGTTGTGAAGCTACCAACGCTGGCTTAGCCACCGCTAAGCTTTTCAATCTTAGCTTCCGGCCATCTTGTGTTTCGAACCAGCCCGCTTTCTTTTTCGTTCCCAGCAGCACCTCCGTGCTGATGGTTAGTCGTGACTGGCTAGATGTCTCTGCCAGGAGTCCTAGTTTGCCTTTATGTGTTCCAGTGAGTATCTCCACGTTCTGTTGGATACTAGGCACTGCAACAACATTTGGGCTGTCGCATTTTACGCCCATATTCTTTGTTTTGGCCACATTAATCTTCAGACCAGCGGCTTCCGCAAGGGCCTCGATTCGATGTAGGTTTTCTTGCACCTCACTGTCTGAGACCCCCACGAGAGCAACATCATCAGCAAAATCTAAGTCAGCCACCAATCTCCCAATGTCTAATCCTCCATGCACCGAGTTAGCCAAAATGTGGTTGATGACAAGGCCGAATAGGATTGGGGACCACACATCACCCTGCCTAACGCCCGTTCTGACATCAAATAAGCGTCCTTTCTCACCTTCGGCTTTGACTCGACATTTGAATCCATCAGAGCTGTTTCTTATGATGTTTATAACTTTTGCGGAAGACCATAGTGTTTCATTATCTGGTACATCTGCTCACGATCGACAGAATCGAATGCCGCTCGAAAGTCTATGAAACAAAAGCTAATATCCAATTGAAACGCCATTGATTTCTCTATTATTTGACGCAGGGCAAAGAGTTGATCGGCGCATCCTCTGCTTTTTCTGAAGCCGCACTGCTCTTCCCTTAAGACGCGATCCACTGAATCTTTGCATCGATTGAGAATAACGGAAGCGAACACTTTGCCTGGTACTGACAATAGAGAGATCCCTCGGTGGTTCGAACGCTCTGACCTCTTTCCTTTACTCTTGTATAATGGGACAATTTCTGCTACCTTCCAGTCATCGGGCAGAACTTCCGTCGACCAACACTTATCTATGATGTCCCAGAGCCACTCGACAATACCCTTGTGTGCTTTCAACATCTCACAGGAAATGTTATCGGGTCCACTTGCCTTGCCATTCTTCAACCTGCGGACAGCTTCAAGCACTTCTTCAAATTGAATTTGGCTCAGGTCAATCGACAAGCTTTCAGCTGCTTCTTCGTTATCCAATCTCGTACTGCAACTGGATGTTGAAGGATTCAGGAGTTGACTAAAATGTTCCGTCCAGCATTCAAGTCGTTCCTCTTTCGTCCGTAAGTTGACGCCAGTGCTTGAAACTAATTTGGTCAACTGGGGACTCCAGTTTCGGCAAATCTGCTGTGATGCCCCAAAAACCTCCTTCAAGTTGCCTCTGTCCGCAAAGCTCTGCACTTCTTGGCCTTTGCGTTCAAGCCATGCCCGTTTGTCTGCACGTAGAGCTTTTCTGACTTCCTTACAGCAGTTTGTGAACTCTAACAACGCCACCGCGCTGCTGTGTTTCTTCAACTGTAGATCAGCTCGTTTCCGGATAAGTTCCAGAGAATCTGGAGAAATCCAAGGTTTGTTCACTCGCTTGTCCGGAAGGAGGCATTTCACTGCTGCTTGGTTCAGGGCTTTTCGAAAATTGTCCCAAGACTGCTCTGTATTCTCGAAATCGCCGCTCTTATCAAGATGTAACTTGACCTCCTGCGTGAATAAGTCACGCGTTGTTTCATCTTGCAGCTTTGCAGAACTGATTCTGGGCGTGAAACATGGCTTTTTAGACAAAAGTTTCATAGATACTTCCGCAATGACCAGTTCATGATCGGTAATTGTGGTTTTCCCTCTTCTGGTCCTCACATTCGTCAGACATCCTCAGTATCTCTCTGCAAACAGAATGTGATCCAGCATCTTTTTTCGACAACTCGGATCGGGAGGGTTGTAGGTGTACCGATGCACTTGTCGATGCTGGAACCATGTACCACCTACGAGCAATTTGTGTGAAGTGCAAAATGATAACAACTTTTCCGAGTTTTCATTTTCTTCACCCATTCCAAACGGGCCTCTGCAGCTCATGGTGTCATTCAACTGGTGTCCAGGCTCTGCATTGAGGTCACCGATGACACAAATACGCTCCCTATGTTTGAAGCTGGAAACTAGGTCTGAAAGTTGACTCCAAAACAAATCCTTCTCTTGGAGACTAGCTTCATTCGTAGGTGCGTAGCAGACAACAACAGCTAGATTGGCTCTCCTCCGAGCCGCGAACTTGACGTAGCAAATACGTTCACTTAGAGCCACTTGTTCTACGATGCTGTTTATCAATGACTTCTTTACAGCAACGCCCACTCCTCCTTGTCTCGACTTTACACCAGACAACCACGAGTCAGACAGGTAGAGCTTGTGGTCTCCGAGATCAATTTCTTGCTCCTGCAATCTCGTCTCCTGCACTCCCAGAATATCCAACTTGTATTGCGCCAGATCCATTTTCAAAGCCTCTAAAGATCCGGCTTGGGTCAGTGTTCTGACGTTTAAAGTTGCAATTCTGAGTTGGTTCCTCGGGAGATTCTTAGCACCCCTTACCCGGGACTCGGGGCCATGGTTGAATGTACTCATTGCTTTGGTGTTTGAAGGCTGAGATACGACTAGTTGCGCCACAAACTAGAAGACCAGTGCCTCGTTAGCTCGACCATGTGAGCGGAGAGCCGCAGCACATGACCTACCCCCAGGGGACACCACGTGGAGGTGAGGTTGGATTTTGTCCCCCTACTACTACTGTTTCAACCTTTTAATTCCAAATATGAAATAAAGGCACGGTTGGCAACAAATACAAATACAAATACAAATACAAACAAAACAAGAAGAGTTATTTGTTTGGTTATTCTGTGAAGTGCTGTACGACGAAATTGTTGAAGGCATTCTTTGACCCGGTTGCTGCTTTCTCCTGCAATCTGGTGAACGATACTTTGTTTCGTACACAGTCTCCTTCGATTTGACTCATCCACGTTTTCCGTTGCCCCCCAGGAGCGCGTCTGGCATGGGCGTATTGATCGGGCGGGTCCCAATCGAAGGCACTACGGGCTAATCTTCCTGGTTCCATTCTCTGGATGTGACCGTACCATTTTATCCGTTTGAGCATGATCATCGTGGATAGTTGGGGCATTCGCGATCTTGACATAATTTCATCGTTCGTTGCTTTCTCCAGATATGACACACGTAGAATTCTCCGAAGACAACCACAGTGGAAACTCTCAAGTTTTCTCTCCATTAATTTCGAAAGAGTCCAAGTCTCTGAGCTGTACAGCACGGCTGATAAAACGAGTGCTTTGTACAAATTGCACTTGAGGTGCACGCTGAGCTGCTTGCTCTTCCAGAGATTTTGGAAGTTAGCAAACCGTTGTCTACCTTCTGCAAGATTGCAATTGACTTCCTGGAGGTCTCCATGCTTGAGGCTGACATATGATCCGAGATACTTGAACGCTTCTATGTTTTCAAACTCGTTTCCGATAACATCTTGTACTTTGCAGGAAAACACGCGTGTGGCAGCTGCTTTAGGTTTGCCACAGTATCTCGATTGGTGAACTTTTCGGCCATTGACTGTTCTGAACTTCCTTTCACACTTGTCACAGGTGAGGCTCGCCTCTAGTTGCTCGAACTTTGACTTGTCGACGACATTCTTTGACAAACCGGCTTTGCAGAATCTTGTTTGGTGCACTTTGCGTCCGGTAACTGTACTGAATTGTCGCTGACAGTTCTGACATCTTAAAGACTCTTGATCAGCCACCGCTGACCCACTCTCATTTTCTAGCGACTCTAAATCCGCTACTGCAGATTGTTGTTGTGAAGCTACCAACGCTGGCTTAGCCTCCGCTAAGCTTTTCAATCTGAGCTTCCGGCCATCTTGTGTTTCGAACCAGCCCGCTTTCTTTTTCGTTCCCAGCAGCACCTCCGTGCCGATGGTTAGTACTACTACTACTACTACTACTACTACTACTACTACTACTACTACTACTACTACTACTACTACTACTACTACTACTACTACTACTACTACTACTACCACTACTACTACTACTACTACTACTACTACTACTACTACTACTACTACTACTTCTACTACTACTACTACTACTACTACTACTACTACTACTACTACTACTACTACTACTACTACTACTACTACTACTACTACTACTACTACTACTACGGCCGACTTGAAATTGGGGTAAGCGATCCGCGGATTACGGTTTTGCTCGGAGATTTCTCATTTCAGTTCCCAGAGCTCAAACAAAGCTTGTTTTCGTTAGCCAAGTTGTTAATCTAGCAAAAAATGAAAATGGCCCTATTTGAAAAGCATTTCTTTGGTTTTTATTAGGTTTCAAAAAATTAAATAATTTTTGAAAAAACTGCACTTTTCTCTCAATTTTACATATAAAAATTACTTTTTCTCATCGTAGATTGATAGTCACGCTTAGGAGCTTTCCAGAACAATTTTTTTAATCATTCTAGCTCTCTTATTTGTTGTTTTATTGACAGAGCGGAGTAGGGTGACATCCGCGGCCAAACAGTAAGGGAAATTGAAAACTCTGTTTCTTCATCAAAAATTAATTTTTTTGGTTTTTTCTTTCAATTTTGGTACTGTATGACTAAGTTCTGGCATTTTTGTTCTTGTAGTGCAGTTGCGGTTAGTGCCTGGAAACGGCCTAATTTTTAGGTCATAAAATGAAAGTGACCCAAACGAGTGAACACTGAACTGCAAGAAAAGTGAAATGAGGCAAAAACTCAAAAATGAGTCCTGGAGTCTGAAATTTTGCATGACGACTAAAAATAGTCATACAAGACAGTTAACATTTTGCTGGATTCTAACATCCACTAAAAACCGAGAAAAAAAGGTTTTTAAAATTCTCGACTTGAATTTGGGTACGAATTTTTTATAATTTTTGGCCGGATGCGAAAATCTGGAAGACGGTTAATTCTAATGAGCTCAGCAAAATATTTATGGAACCTCAATTTCAGAATGCTATCCGAGTTTAAGGGGGCCGATTTTTCGATTCAAATAGCATAAGAAAAAGTGAAAAACTATTTCGAACACCAGAAGCAATTTCCGACGAGACTCAGCAAAAATAAGGCCATTCAAAATTTATGCTACTGAGGATTGTGCTTCAAAATGTTTTGAAATAAACATGTTAAGAGTGAGCGATCTCGCTATTTTCAGCTCCCAATTCTAAAAATAGAGTTTTAAAATTTATGTCAAACTCTTGCCAAGCAGCAGAAAATTATTAAAGTTGATAGGTCGTTTTTGCAACATTTTATTTTCTTTTTAATGTTTTCAGTTTGCTTGTTGGGTCACAAAGCTTACCGAAAATAATTTTTTAAATAAAACTTTTCACTGGAGAAACCGTTTTGTTGTTGTTTTAAGTTGATTTTGATTTTTTGTGAAAAACTTGAATTTGGGTACATCGCAGTTTGTTGAAGTCAAACTGAAAAAGATGAGATCCATTCAAAGAGAACAACATAAACAAAAATGATTTTTTCCATGCAAGAAAGTTTTTCACTACCTTCGCGATATAGTTGTTTTCCTCCAGTCTTTTTTTTGAAGCAGAAAAAATACTAACTTTGAAAAAAAAAAGGAAGCCAAAAAATCTGAAACAAAAAAATAAGAGTTCAAGGTACAGAAAAACGAATTAGAGAACGGTTTCTGATCTCATTTCTGAAATACCAGATATTGTTGCAATTCAGTTTTATGCAGAAAAAAACACTTACGTTGATGAAACTACACATATCTTAATAATACAAGGGGAAAAGTTTGAAAAACCAAAAAACTAGAATTTGGGTTCGAAAAGAAAATGCCAAAATGGCCCTATTGCTCTGGTTGCCAGGTTTTTCTATCAAACATAAAAATAATTGTCATACCAATTCCTCGAACTCTTCATGGATGTTCGTACGGAAAAATCCAGCCTAATTTATTTAAAGACATTAAAACTTAGCCCAAAATTTTGGTATGAGTAGAGTGCTTTTGAGTGCTTTCAACTTTTTTCGAAGTCCATCGCCTGATTAGGGATCACTTACCGGGAAAAAAGTGGCCTAAAATAACGGACATACGTTTTGTTTGCTACAGGGTGGAGTCAGACATGACTTCCAAAAAGGAATATTTAATATTTGAAAGACTTTATTCAGAAAGACTGAAATACTCTTTCCTGATTGGATAAAAATGATAGATTATTTTATCCTCCTTTCCCTTTATGTGTTTACCCATCTACCCTCTCTCAGCAGAAGAGAAAGTAATTTAGTCAGTACCAGTTACCATCCTGATTTAATAATAGAGTATATTTCTCTATCTCTACTCCGCTCTTGTTTTGTATTGAGATAAACGTTAGACCGTAGCATTGGGGCCCGTGCACCGTCTACTGAAGCTCAGATAGAAGAGTAACAGACTAGAGGAATAGAACTTTAGTTAGTCAGGTAAGCCTTAAGATTAACTACTATTCTTGAGACAACCATAAGACAGTTCAGGAAGTATCCTAACAAAGGTAAGCTCTAGAACACGTCTTATCTGGTGCGACCAGTGCTGAACTAAATTCGGTAAACAATTATAATTTCTGAGGGATATAACAAAAACTATTGTTAGAAAAACAGAACGGATTAAAATTCAAAGAATAACAAATGGCTTCCAAATTTGATACACAATCAAACCATAATAACGAATTAACACCTTTTGCTATCGCAAATGATTGTCCACAAGAAAATACAGAATTAATTTACAGAATAGTCCTAAATTTGAAGAGAAACCTCTTCAAAGAGACAGATCATATACAACAAATAAAAATCAACCGCAACCATTTGACACACTATCTACCAGTAATACTACTGAATAGTGATAGATACAACAGAAACTATACATTCGTATTAACAAATGAAAATAACAACAGAAGAACATATTTTAATTTCCAAAATGAAACAACATTAACGGAAATGCTAAAAATATTTTTAAAAAGACATGAAGAATCACAGGATAGAACAAAACTAACAGCAATAACATCCACAACATACAACATAATAAGAAACACAAGTGGATATCTCAATGAAAGTCGTCAACAGGTACAGTCTGTGAATGACAGATTAAGATCTGACATCAAAAACTATAATAATTGGCTGACAAAAATAATAGAACTAAAACCAGAAATAAAAACAGCATCAATGGATATCATAAAAATAGTATCTGAATTTACTTTCCTCTTTTGGTTGGACAATTTTGAACATATAAACGAAAAACGTATACAGTTCGGAGAGACATATCCTGACGAAATAGGATATCTCTGTGATGAACTCAAAAATATTTGGGATAAAGAATATTGTTCAGAAAATTTTGAAAGTACTTTACAGATCAGTTCAGACAGTATTAATTTTATTGAAGGAATAGAAAATTACGTGAAAATACTGGATCAAGGACAATCAGGATCATCATCATTTAATATAACAAAAAGTTCAACATCAACGTCAACACCAAAAGATACACAACTAAACAACAATTCACAGGTAAAACAAAAATCAACAATAAAACCTGATAAACTATTAACATCAAATTTATTCGGAAACAACAATAATACAATAGAAGATGTAGACAATTCTGATTCAGATGAAAGAGAAATTAGATCTGACAATCAATTTCCACCATCGGTAAACCAAAACAGACGAAAATACCAAAACAAGGACGAAATTAACAGCAACAGAATGTACACCAACTCGGTAGATAACAAATATAGAAAACAAGAACAAAATTGGGAACAACAACAATATAATTATGAAGACTTAAAAAACGAAATTACACAAACAGTAACAAAACATACTAATAAATTAATAAATAACCTAGAAGAAAAATATCATCGAATGAGCCGAAATATGGAAAAAAGACAAGAAGAAGCACTAGAAATGGTAATCAATAAATTGGATAGAACTCTTGACAATCTACAAGGACAAAATAACTATAGAACGGAATACGAACATCCATTATATAACAGAAATCAAGAAAATCCTTTTCATAACAGAAATCATGAACATACAGCAAATGAAAACATACAAAATACTGATAGACATAGTAATCAACAACAAGGAAATCAAAATAGAAGAACAAATTCAATCACAACAGAAGAAAGGGAAACAACAGTAGTAGAACCACCTTTACCATTTTATAAACAATTAACATCAATGAGCATAAACGAAGACCCTCAAATTGAACAAAACATTAGCAGTGGTTCAGTACCAACAACAATAAGACCATTCGATGGAACAGACCCAGCATATACTGTTGAAGAATATTTAAATAGCATTGTCGCTGCTATGATATTCAGCAGTGGCATTGAACCGGCAAATAAACCAGGACATCACCAATGGAAAGTAAAAAGAGCAGCGTTAATACTACATACTTTACAGGGACCTGCACAAAAATGGTATTCGACACTTCCAAGTGAAACAAAATTAGATTGGGAAACATTTTGCAAAGAATTTTCAGATATGTTTGATTCGGAAAAATCAAAACAACAAGCAAAAATCATATTACAACAATTACAAAAACATACAAACGAATCATTAAGATCATTAGCATTAAGAATAGAAACTCTTGTCAAAACTGCTTATTCTCTATACACAGAAGATTACAGAAATAGTGTTATGAACCAAACGTTCATAAGATGTTTAGACAACGAATTAAAAAACGCAGCATTAAAGAAACATGCAAACCACAAACAAACTCCACGAGAACCAGAAATGCCATTCAAAACATTAGTAGAGAAAATAGACCAAATGGATCTAACAAGAACAATAACTAATAATCACAA
>NW_027449325.1:0-18153 GCF_964194025.1 Convolutriloba macropyga
AAAAGAAGTATTTCAAACATAAAGCCACGACAAATGGCAACAGCCCCGAAAAAATGAATATCAGTCTCTACCCTGTAATTCAAATTCTGCACCTTTCGTTTCAAATTCTCGTAAAATTTCTTCTTTGTGTATTTTTGTCCCAATAAATTCTGCACGGCAGCGTTTTTATGAAAATTAGCCGAAGGTTTCCAAATTCTGGGTTGATCCGCTGACCTAGGCTGGTCTCCTATGATGCCAGCCCCCAACAGCTTCAGTTTTTCTTTAAGTTCCCTCTATGGATGCGTCTCTTTTGACACCAGATATGTTGTGGGAATATAGGAGGACCGTTCAGTAGTTGATACTCAAGATATTTTGCTTGGAAATTTAAACAAAGCTCGTCTTTTTTTTAACAAAGAAGCTATCTAAATGATCCTGATCAACCACATTAGTTTTTTTCTCGGCAATCAATTTAAAAGACTTTTCTACACCCTCAGTTTTTTCCGAAATCTAGAGCAAAGATCATTTGAATTACGAGGAACACTTCATAGTTTTCAGACACCAGCTTTTTCAATTAAAATTCATCAATTTTTCTAACAAATTTTTGGATTAAATTGGAATAGTAGCCCGATAGGATTGAATCTGGACGGCGTTTTGAAGGCACTAATTGGAGCTAGTTCCAATGTAGCAAAACTTTGTCAGGCTAAAAACCTGCAGCCAAGGTTTCTAAGTCATCACGTAATTGGCTGAACGTTTTCCGTTTTACTTGGAAGGAAGGCATACAAACAAGCCGGGGCAAAACCGAGATTTTATACATGAAGGGACAAAAATTGGTAGAATTTTTTGTGGGATAATATGAATGTTCTGTCCTCAAGTCAAAAGTTAGAACTTTGATAACCGATATCATATACGGATTACCAAAAATTTAAATACGCTCGTGGTCATCTTTCCTCTGTCATAACGCAAAAACTCTATGAAAGTATCGGTTATAAGAAAATACCGCTCCGACGGTTCATGAATTGACAGTTTGCATACTGTTTCTTAAAGGCAACGATGTTTGTTTTAGATTGGGTTTTGACGGCAATTCAATCTGTGTCGAGAGAACTTCGGTTAAAGGTAAAATTGCCAAAGCTACGTCTGTTGCGGGCATTAAGTTTTCACACGTTGTTCTGATTTCTCTTATAGCTTTTCGTTTGGCTGCTTTTAAAGAAAGCATTATGGTTGAGCTCACAGTTCACGCGAATGAGCTGGCCATCCTAAGTAAATGCGAAAACGCTGCACCTGTAGCTTTTTTTTTCGAGCAATTCCAAGCATTGGTAAATTTATTTGCTCTTGTAACACAAAACTCATGACCTTCTAAAATGAATATTTCTTTGTTTTTGGAAGAAATGTGAAGCTCAATGTCGGTAATTACTATGATTATTTCAAAATGCAATGAAGGAAGAAATGTTCTAGAGTTCCATAGACTTTTCAATTGCTTTTAAGTCCTCCATTTGGGACTAGAACATGTGACTAATTCGCTATTTGTTTTTGTTTTGCTTTAACTATCGAGTCGTTCGCTTTATCTCACTGACAATTATGAGCCTTGAATTTCCAAACTAAAATCAGGATAAAATGGCTGAGGGGTGAAAAATTATATTGACAACTCTTTAATTTCACTCCGATTTTAATTAGCCTCTGTTATCTAGCCTAAGTAGAATTAATTCAGACCGAATTGTCCGCAGTTATAGGAAGCTTAAAATCGGGGTGCAACAATATAGGGGCGAAACTATTGAGGGTCAATTGATATAAAGGGTTAGAAAATATGGGTTAAAATATAGGGGGTTAAAGGAATAGGGGTGAAAACAACAGGACACGTAATTTACGTATATGGCGGAAAGGAGACATAAAATACAAAGCCCAAAAAGCTTTAACGTCTCATAAGGTTCCATAAAAAACTTTTACCTGCACTTTTTTCTGTGCGTATCAATTGTGCAGAAATAAATTACCTATGTACATGGTAGGTCAAATTTGACAGTCTTTGTGGCGTAATGATTAAACCGCATGCATATAAACGTTCTGTAAAACGAATTTAAATTTTATTTCAGCATTTTAATGTGTTTAGATGAAAAATTTTATGCATATATGTTTACTCACGGCATTGTCATATGGCAATGGATACCATTCACATATCCATATCCGTATTTAGTGCAGATTACATTATTTAGTTCCATTTGAAGGGCAAGTGTTGTTCTGATTTCAGTTAAGTTTATTTCCTCCCATTTTTAGCAAAGTAATGTATATTCATAATGTCTAGGCAGGAAATTCATTTGTTCATACTATAAACAAATCTTTAAATTGCTTCCTTTTTCGTGATTGAGTTGAACAAACCTTTTCTTAATTTGTAATCACTTAAAACTCTCAGTCTCCCATTTGCAACTCTAGAATTCAGTTTAATTTAAATCTTGCAAAACGCTTGTCAATTTAGCCCAGTAACTTCGACAAGTGCCAATCGCACCGCGATTGACCATTCTAGATACTAACAACTCAAATATAAATATTTAGCTCGCCAATTGCGGCGCAATTGCCCACTTAGATTTGTAATCGAACATTCCCAACTCAATTGGATTCATCCATCGCAATTGAGTATAAAATGGCGCAGTCAGCAGCGGACTCCAAGAAGACACCACTTCACATAGAGGCATTTTGGGAACAACCGACAGCAACACCTCCTCTGACGTGGGACAAATGGACACAACAGTGGAAATTGGCTCTACTAGCTAAAGAGGGAATTCAATTAGACAATCTGTTAAACGATCCTCCATCAACAGTAACTCACCCACCCACCCGAACCAACCTATGAAGAACCAGTAGAAAACCACACACAGGCGACGGAACGAGACCGGAAAGTCCGTAATCAACAATTGAAAGTCAACTGGCAAAATCGCTGTAAAAAGGTTGATGAGGTTGGGATTTTGGGTGGAGATAAACCGTGGGGAATTTGCGAACAAAAAGCAATATCACTGTTGTACTCGAGTATTGGAACGGAAGGAAGACGAATTTTCAAGAGTAAACACTCCCACTTCCAAATAGAGAAACAACCTTTCAAAGAACTTTGGCAGGCAATGGAGGATTCTTTCACGAAAGTTCGTAACATAACTTATGATCGCTTTGTTTTCTACTCTTGTAAGCAACAAAAGGGAGAATCTGTAGAAAGTTTCTATGGTCGCCTCATAGAATTAGCAGAAAATTGTACCCCAGGTAGTGAAGAAACTACCCTGACTCGCGATGCATTCATGTTAAACATGATTGATCATGAGACTCAAAAAGAACTGTTGAAAGAAACAGTCGAGCCATCCAAAGCATTGGAGATAGCTATACAAATGGAGATGGGAGCGCAGAATCAACACAATAACCAGAATTTGATGTCAAGCTCAAACTCTGTGAAATAATCAACAATCACCAAATACGCAATCGCAACGCGAATACCCAACAAACCAAGCGAGACTTCACACGATACGCAACTGTACCTCAGAATTATCAATACACAAGCATTTGTATGAAATGTGACCTTCGTTGTAGTCATTACCATAAACAAATTTGCCCCGCGAATAGAAAAAAATTTAATAATTGTGGCATCACTGGTCATTTCGCAAGAAAATGTCGCAAACCAAAAAAGTCACCAGGACAAACACAGAAAGCTCAACAACCGAACGTCAATCAAATCGATCAGTCTCCCGAAAAGAGTGATGATGAAGAATCTGTTAATTACATAACGAGCTACCAACAACTGTATGAACAGGTGTATGACTCAAACTATGATAGCGATTCAGATGATTACGTGGCGGTGATTTCGTCAGACTCGGTACATCAACTGGAACCACTAAATGTAGAGGTACAACTGGGGAAAGTCAAAGCGCTAGCAATGATCGACTCTGGAAGTGCAGTTAGCATCATAACGGAAACTTTGGCAGACAAAATCCTCCAAACCACAAAATCTGCAAAGTGGACCGACACGAAAGACAAAAGAAATTTGAAAACTTTTTCAAACGAACCCATAAAAATTCTTGGACATTTGGAAACCACAATCGCCTACAATCAGTGGAAAGATAAAGCAGCAGTGTTGACTGTGGTAAAAGATGGGCACAGAAACATAATCGGCAGGGACCTTTTTACAACCCTGGGACTTGCAGTGGTACAAAAACAACCTGATAATGGTAAATGCGTTAATAACATTAATACCTCTACATTTAAAATAAAGAGACAATCGCGACGCAGTTTCCTCATTTAGTATCAAGAATTGGTTTGTCCAAAACACATGTAGCGAAATCAAAGTTTACAGCAAAGCATCAAAAGGGTCGTCGTGTTCCGATAAATCTTCAACCTAGAGTGTCGGCGGAATTACAAAGATTACAAACTGAAGGTCATATCGAAAAACTATCTAGTTGCTCTGATGAACATTTCATTTCCCCTATTGTTATCACAATAAAGAAAGACCAATCAATAAAACACGCATTAGATTCCAAAGTACTAAATAAAGCCATACATAAAAATAAATATCAAAATCCTAATTTTGACATGGTCATTGATACAATATCACAGCACCTTACCAACACACAAAATAGTGAACAAGCGTATTTCACCACATTAGACTTAAATTATGCCTTTAGCCAATTAAAATTACACCACGACACAGCAAAACACTGTAATTTTAACATCATTTGCGGAGAATCTACCGGTACATATAGATTCACAACTGGTTTTTATGTTCTTAAAGATATGCCGGCAGAATTTCAAAAAGCTATGGACTACACTCTTATAGGTTTACAAAACAAGTATTGTTTTTTGGACGATATCATAATCGTCAGTACCGATACTAAAGCAGACCATTTGGCATATGTTTTCAAATGTTTAAAAAAGTTAGATGATGATAATCTACGAATTAACCTTCAAAAATGCCATTTCGCAAAAACTGAAATTGAATGGCTAGGCTATAAGTTTACAAAAACTGGAACTTCACCCCTAGAAAGTTAAACTGCAGCAATATTAACAATACCACCAACGACACTAAAACGCCTTAGATCATTTTTAAGGTCAGTACACTATATTGGTAAATTCATACCACATCTTGCACAATTATGCCACCCACTTCAACCACTTCTCAAAAATTTTGTGAAGTTCATCTGGACAGAAGAACACAAAAAACATTTCGATCTGATTAAAGAAAAAATTGCCACTAGCACAGAAAGTAGCCATTATAACTCAAAACTTGATGTCAGAGTCAAATGTGATGCCTCTCGTTCTGGACTGGGGGCCGCATTAAAACAAAATACACCAGACGGTTGGAAACCAATAGCATTTGCGTCACGATTCCTCAACTCAACAGAGGAACGCTATAGTGTTAATGAATTGGAGTTATTGGGAATAGTTTGGTCAATTGACTACTTTAAAAACTACTTGTACGGGAAAAATTTTACTGTAGTAACAGACCATAGAGATCTCCTGTCCATACTCAAAGAGCACAGATCAAACAAGTCGTATAGCAGCCGACTATCACGATGGAAAGATAGACTACTTCCGTACAACTTCACAATAGAACATATGCCAGGTGCAAAAATGGGTCTCGTCGACTATATCTCAAGAAATCCCTATGCGAGAGCTAAAAAGATATCTACATATGACGAGCACTTTGCTGTGGCAACAATCTCAAAAATCCGTGATTCTATGAAATACCTGATTACCAATAAACAAAATGCAACTAAAAAATTCAATAGCATACTAAAGTCAAATTGGCCCTCACACAAGTTAAAACGGCCATTCGCGCCGCAAGCGCCTACATTAAAAAATTCTAATTCACATATACACAATAAAGCATTTGCATCGCAATCACTCCCTTCACTACCAAAAACACCATTCGCGACGCAATTGACACTTACTTTTTCTAAATCTAATCCGTATTTTATACATCCAATTGCATCGCAAATGCCACTCAAAGTAACAAAATTCCAATTTGCACCAAATAACTGTAAAATTAATAATTCACATTTCATTAACAAATTCGCTGCTAAAGAAGTGCAAATGTCAGACAGTAAAGAATGTGAACACTCTGAACAATTATCCCCAATAAAGCCCATTAATGGTATTAAGTCAAATCCACCTAATAACGCTAAATTTAGCGCGAAAACAAAAATTCCAAATTATAAATACCACTTGCACAAGAATCACTCGCTTTTTGCCCAAATTCAACCTACAATTACTTCACAATAAATAAACAAAACAAATTTTCCATCTTGGATAATTCAGTCAACTCTATTAGTACAATGTCCAAAGCCAAAGCTACACGATCCAAATCAACACCAACCAAAGCAAGGGTGACATTTTCGGATAACACACCATCTACGCCAGGAACCAACACTACCTCAAACACAGAAACGCCCACTGGTAGCATGATTGAGGAGACAGACGATATATTGTTCACCGAGACTCTCAACAAGGTCTTCAGCAAGAAGTTCCTGGCCATCCTAACAGGCAAAGATGCAATCCTCAAGGAGGTTCGGGATTGTGTTATTCGGAATGATCCAGACCGACTGCAAGAGATAAGTCCCTATCTCTTTTCATATTGGCGGGACTTGAGAGTCAAGCATGGCTGTGTGTGCTTGGATGAGCGGATAGCCATCCCAAAGGCAATTAAAGACGCGGTATTGGAAGATATCCATTCAACACATACCGGAAGTTTTGCCATGCTATCACTTGCACAAAACATTTGGTGGCCCTACATACAGAGAGATATACTGGCAAAAGCCAGTGAGTGCGAAGCTTGCACGGAAATTGGTAAGAACCTTAAATCAGTGATTTCGCACCGCAAATGGGCACCTCTTCCAAAATGTAGTGAACCAAATGACGAAAAACAATTAGACTTTGGCGGTCCAATTTTGAACGAAAGCGGCATAGAACAATATTTTATTACAAGTATAGATAGATATTCAAAATATCCCACAGCAGAAACAGTAAATAACGCTTCTGGCCCAAATGTACTCAAATTTTTTAATAAATGTATATATCAACACGGAGTACCTAGAACTATTAGATTAGATCAAGCTAGATGTTTTACAGGAAAAAAGTTTGAAACATTCTTTACAGAAAATAATATTACACCTATCTATGCACCAGCAAATGTTCACAGAGCAATTGGGTTAGTAGAACGTATTATTCAAACAATCAAACGTCAATTATCTTGCATGAAATCCCAATTAAATAAAAAAATTGACTTAGAAAAATCACATAAAGCAATAATAAAACGACTAAGAATATCTAAACAAAAAACAATAAACATCACACCATTTGAGGCACACTTTGGTAGGAAATGTAACGCACCTATATCAAATATCACTACTAAATCCAATAGTAAAAACCTTAATTATAATGCAATAATTAAATATTTTTTAGACGAAGATACAATTCCGGGTCGGTCATACCTGTCAGAGGAACAATGGGCAGATACGGTCCTTTGTTCGACACAGAAATCGAACGCGTCATTTTTGCCGCGAGTGCTAGAACAAGAGCTGAACAGGACAAACGAAATGACGGGGAACAACGACTGATTACATCGGAGGGAATTTCCAGATCAATTCCCTGCTCCGAACGTAGCATCCAAGTAAAGCTGGCTCGAAAACTCCACGAGAACCAAAGAGAAAAGAAAAACCTGGATGGGTTATATCTGGAGCCCTACAAACAGCGTAATTAAGGAACCGAATAGACAGGAGGTACGAGTCAGAAATTCTGACATTGCAAAATTCGGTATGCGTGCGGAACGGGACACTGACCTATCACAATATATCGAAAAACGGCCGACAAAGATAAACGAGAAGACCATTGAACAGAAAATATACAAACATAAGCGGGATCTGATAAGAAAAAATACAGGGGATAAGAAAATAAAGCGAAACAAAAAACAGTCTGACGATGTTAGTGTAGTCTCATCAGGCAGATCGTGTATTTCCTCCGCGAGTAATGTAGCCAGATCCCTGAAAATGAGAATCCCGAAATGAAACCCAAAACACGACGAAGCTTTTCTTAATCGGCCCGATCTAACGCAAATTCTGCCATTCAATCCAATCTCACCATAGAAACCACAATCGACCAAATCTGATGCACCTGGCCTATCTGCGACCCAAATGGCTTCATCAAAATCACCAACGACTATTCTGAAAAAGTCGAGTAAAAGACAGCTCACAAATAGCGATCCCTCTGACTCGGACACCTCGTCGGTAAGAAAAAGTAAGCGAATGCTGAAAAAGAAGTCATCTCAAACTATTGTAGAAAAAGTCAGGAACACTGAAGGCTATTCTGAAAATGAGCGACAAGACATTGGAGAAATTTGTACAAGAAATTCATCGGATTGGACAGAAGACTACCAAAATTTGCCTAGGGAGATGACCGTTCTCCAAGCAGAAAATGAAGAAAATTCTGATACAGAATAAACATCATCAAATTTCATAAACTGTTATATTTTACTTATTATTTAATATTTTATTATTTAGTAACCGGTGAATAATTAGTAATTTTCTGATTTTAATTAGTAATTTTATTTTTATTTTCTCTCAAAGAGGGGGAAATGTCATACGGCAATGGATACCATTCACATATCCATATCCGTATTTAGTGCAAAATACATTATTTAGTTCCATTTGAAGGGCAAGTGCTGTTCTGATTTCAGTTAAGTTTATTTCTTCCCATTTTTAGCAAAGTAATGTCTGTTCATACTGTCTAGGCAGGAAATTCATTTGTTCATACTATAGACAAATCTTAAAGTTGCTTCCTTGTTCGTGATTGAGTTGAACAAACCTTTTCTTAGTTTGTAATCTCTTAAAACTCTCAGTCTCCCATTTGCAACTCTAGGATTCAGTTTAATTTAAACCTTGCAAAACGCTTCTCAATTTAGCCCAGTAACTTTGACAAGTGCCAATCGCACCGCGATTGACCATTCTAGATACTAACAACTCAAATATAAATAATTAGCTCGCCAATTGCGTCGCAATTGCCCACTTAGATTTGTAATCGAACATTCGCAACTCAATTGGATTCATCCATCGCAATTGAGTATAACAGCTTAGATGAAAATTGTGTTTAGATGAAAAATTTTATGGATGTATGTTTACTCACGGCAAATAGCATAGCGTCGGATCATCGTTTTCGGCGTAAATTTGAAGCTGTACTCTTGTTCCAGGACTGTGGAAGGTGAAATCTGTAAAACAAAGTATTCACTCTGACCTCTGATTCGGAAACACTGAAATTTCTAATCATATTCTCATTAGCATTTTTGTTTCGAACGATATGTCAAAAATTGAAAAAACTTAGTTTTGGCATAGTTTTTGCATAATCATAAAAAACCTTTATTTTGGGCCTAAGTTCGATGTTAAACAGCGCATCGAATTTATAAACAGTGGGTCCACAGTTGGTCAACAGTAATTCATTGACGTTTAAAAACCCTTGACGATACCATGTAAAAAATGCAGACTTTTCCCATAACAATTTCAGAGACTTGGAGGTGGTTGAGTTCTCGAAGGAGTAACCGATACTAAGAGGAGATGATGTAAAGATTTTCCCGTGAGAAATTGAAGTGTGATTGAAAACAAAGATTTGGCAATAATTTCCCATAGTGAATTTGAATTGGAATTTCTTTACCAGAGGACACATCGCTATGTTTTTTCTACAAAACAAGAACTCTGGAAGGTTTAACCGAAGAGCAGTACAGCTCAACAAGCAACTAAACCAAGTAAGAGATGATTAGCAACTTAATGCGTGTGGCTTAGACTCTCATTCAAAGAAGCAATGAAAATGTAAAGGTTATCAAAAAGACATGTATTGAAAGTATAGTGAACATGAATTTTAGACACTTTTTCTCACATTTCATGAACGCCACTTGGTTAAAGATCCAGCGAAACTACCCGGGTCGAGTTGTCACCGCCATTCAACGCAAAATTATGTAAGTTAAGCGGTGAACGCGTATAATTTTGTAAGATAAGCGGTGAATGCGTTGAAATTACATAAATCAGGCGGTGAATGCGGTGAAAAAACCTTTATCGCCTGGTAGTGGTGAAATTACATAATTTCACCGCTGAATTTAGCGATGAAATTACATAAATTCACCGCTTTGAAAAAAATGTCCAAACAATGTAAGATAAGCAATGAATGCGATGAAATGACAGCAATTCGCCGCTTTACTTAGTGGTGAAATAACATAAATTCACAAAATAAATTTTGTAACTTCACCGCTTATCTTACAAAAGTTCAACGCGTACGCGTATCTTTTACATAAAGGAGAGTGAATTTTATTTAAATTCAAAATAGATATGCAAGGATTTAGTGAAAATTGGCGCAGTAGAAGAGGAAGTGGTTGACATGCAGGAGGTGACAGGTTCGAATCCGTGCAAGGACCGTAACTTGTAGTAAGCGGTAAAATGTGGTGAATTTTTGTAAGTTCACCGCTTACTGTAGCGGTGAATTTACATAATTTCACCACATTCACCGCATTTCACCGCAAAATTATGTATGAAATTTGCGGTGAAAAAACCAACTTTTCATCGCTTATCTTACATATTTTTCCATTTTTTTCTCGACCCGGGTAGATAATCATAGCCTAGCTAGAGCTTTTCAACATTTCCGAAACTTTTTGATGGCTGCACTTTTCAACGAGAAAAGCAAAAAATCCTTTTCGTTTTTGCCGGGTAGAGGACAACGGTGCAACCCAGCTGGATTGACCTCGAACTCTTTTTTCGAGACACAATGAAATATCTTTTGAAGAATTTCAATTACGTTAATATTGTAAACTGCTCTGATGCCATTTTGTTGCACTGTTGAACTTATAGAGTCATTTTTTTGTTTGAAATGGATGTCGCGGGTGATTCTTTCTTATGGTAATTTGAAACTGAATTCAAGAGGGTCTCATACATATTTTCACAAACCGGTATACGGTATTGTAAAATACATTATGCGTATGCATTATATAATAAAATTATTTGTTTTTGCTTCGTAAAGAACGGCCGTAGCATTTATATGATAGCGGGAGTGTTTGGCATATCTTAGTTTCCTATCAAGATTAATGCCTAAAAATTGGAAATAAATGGAGTTTCTACTGCTCCAGTGGCAGAATCCGTTGCTCCATGTGTTCTTGTATCGAAAGTCATGAAAAATTTTTCGTTATTCCTTAACTGTTAAACGATGTTTTCTAAACCAATTATTCGCAACTTTCAAATCTGATTCCAACTTTTTTTGCAAAACACGTTCGACATAGAACGTTGCATCATCAGCAAAAAGGACTGTTTTGATGATACTTTATGACAATTCGTTGATGTAAATGAGAAAAAGAACAGGCCCAAGCACTGTTCCTTGGAGAACACCGCGGGTCCACTTTAATTTTGATGATAGTCAGCTGAACACATCGAATACGATTTGAGAAATAGTCTTTTTTAGTAGCTCTAAGATTTTCCTCCTCAATCCTTGGCTATAAAAAATTTCAAATAAAAGTCAATGATTTAAATTGTCAAAGAATTTATTCATATTTACAAAGAAGCAGCCCTAGTCAATGACTTCTCTGATATAGCCAATGAATTCAATTAGCGCTGTTGTGCGTGACGTTTTCAATTGAAATCCAAGGTGCGAACTTGAAATGAATTTGTTTTTTAAGACTAAACTCATCGTATGTTGTGTAAAACTTTTCCAATCTTTTTTCAGATCGAGCTAATGAGACTTAGGGCAAGATAATTACATCTTTTCAAGTACCGGATTCACCAGAAGGTTCAAGATTTGAATTTTTAATTGATGAAGAAAAACACGATACGTGAACACAATCACTAAACATTTTTAGGAGGGATTTTGTTAAAACTTGTTGCAAAAAGTTGATTATTTTATTACAATTTTCATCGGACCATGTAAGTTTTTATTGTGAGGTCTTGAATTAACTGTTCAATATCTGTTTCTTTGATAATCAAAACTCAAAGTGAAGAAAAAATTTTAGTTCAATCGGATTTAATAAGAAAATAAGTCTGCAAAACACATTTGAAGATGTTTAGTGTCAAATATAACAATAAAAATGATATTTTACTCCATAAAATAGAAATGTTTTCCCCAGCAGTTTATGACAATTTATTACACATTTTGTAATGATGTAGGTGAAGAGTATGGTATATTGTAGGTATGTAAGTAACGTATGCATGTGAACATAGGCCATCTCCGACTGTTATCGTGCAATACCTTGCTCAAGACTGTTATCTTGTCAGAATCTTGATAGATCCAGCAGCAGAAACTTTTCTTATAAAGGCTCCGACAAGGCAATCTTCTTTAAAAAGATAAGTTGGAAAAGTCTCGGACGATAACCGTTTCATGTTCATGAAACAAGTTATAACCAGCTCAGCAGTTTAACGTGTTTTTATTGTCAACATGAACATGTCAATGTAACATAAAAGCGAAAAAACGATTTGAGGAAGCTTATAAAGTATGTTCAACGACAAAAATCAAGACCAAAAATAGAAATCTAAAAAAGTTACAGTTTTTATGTAGCGAAATTAGTGAAGTCAGTCTTAGAAGAACTGGAAAAACTTTTTTACACTTTTTCTACAATTCAAAATACTTGCAGAAGTTACTCGATCCGCAAATATCTTAAAAACTCTCTAATTTGCTCACTGATTAAAGGAGGAAGATCTATGCCTATACAAACATTGACTCAGTTAAATTTGTGATGATCTCAGTTATTTTTTTGTTTTTAAGGCTCTTCCTCTTTGATGTCGAAAATTGATGCTTTGATATCGACTTATCTTTTTTAATGGTCGAAAATATTGTAGAACTTGTGGAATGAAATAGACCGCTGTCTTGTAAGAGTTTTGCATGAAAAACTGCTATCTTACCGTAAAAGACTGGTTTTTGAATATTTGTGCACGCCTCTGCTAGAGTTATCTAAAATCATGCCAGATCTTGCAAGATATCTGACTGTTGAGGACAAGAGCATCTTTAAAAGACAATATTTTTCATTCAATATGGGTAACGACATCAATTCTTTGCAAAATGAAACCAAGATGTTAGTATGTAATTTTCTTGAATTTGCAAAATCAGACCATTAACTTGAAAAACATCTGATTTGTTTGACTCTTAAGCTTAGTAATAGAATCACTATAGTCATTATTGGACCCATTCTTTTGCCCAAAAACAATTTAAAATAAAATTTTTTGACGTTTTTCCGACAAATGTCAAAAAATAGTGCGAAAGCAACATCCCAATCGTCAGCTCAGGCTATCGAATATTTGACAACAAAGCCAACAACTTTTGCAATCGAAGAAAAAGGTTGCGGCAACTTTAATGAAAAAAACTTACATTTAGAATTTTCTGCTCATTAGTTCTTTGGGTAGATTTTTTGCGAGCATCTCGTTTACCAGCAATAGAAGATATAACTTTTGCTCGTTGGATTTTTAAGAAAATACTATTAAACAGACAAATTACACAACTCTTTGCTTTGAAATAGAAGATAAAAGAAAAAAATTAAAAATATATATCCATCCAATATTTGTTGTTTAATCTAAACAACCCACCAAGTCATTGCTTAATGAGTTGTCTCAACTTATGATACCAATGTTCCGTGTCTGTACCTATAAAAAATAACTAGATAGCTTACAAACCTAGGGTGGAATTAGAAACATTGCGCTGTTAGCATTGCGCTATTTTGGACGATAAATCAAATCAATCAATCTATAAAAAACATAGCAGAAGTCGTGACGCACAGTTCAAAGAATTTTCATTTACTAAATAGAAAACTGGACCTATTACGTACTATGAATGGATTGGGAAAATCATCTACAAAAAAATCCGCTCCAAAAAATAAAAAAACGCTAAGCATCAAAGTGAAATTGCCGCATGTGAACAAAAAAACCACTAGCGAGATAGCGAATTTTTGTTCAAACACCCTTTTCTCACTCTACTTTAAATTTTCACGCCGCAAAACATCTCGCTTTTTAGCTCCACTTCCTGTTTCGGCGTGACCAAAATCACTACTTCAAATTGATTTCAAAAATCATGAAATAGTGTGAACAGATCTTAAAAAAAACATAGCCGGAAGAATTCCGGAAACGACTCGAAGGAGAAAATTGCCCATACTTAAGACCAAACAACTAGAACAAATGTTAACCCTAAACCTCAGCAAATGTTAAAAAAAATTAGGGAAGAATAGAAACGGCAATGAAAAATAAATTTAACAAGAATATTAGAAAAAAAGCTAAGTTTTTTTGACTTGAGTTTTTTTATTAGTACAAGGAAAAATAAACCCGAATAAAATTCCTTTGAAATTAGAGCAATGAAATGATTGCAAAACAATGGGCAAGTCATAATAAGTTTGACTTAGAAATTTTTAAATTTTTGTGTCAATTTTCCTAAGAAAAAATGATTTATACGAAGAAAACTTTAGTCAATTGGTATCTGAATATTCTTTAAGTAACAAGCTTCTATCCAAATCCCACTTAAAGCATTAAAACAAAAAAGAGGCAAAAAATCCTTAAATTTTGTCTAAAAATCAGCAAAATTGATCAAAAACCTCCAAATTAGCATTATACTCAAATTAACTACTTGAAAACTTCAATTCCTATCAAAATAAGCCTATAACTAATATAATATCATAATAAAAACTCATAACCATCAACAGTTGCAAAAAACTGCTTTTAAAAGCCGCACGTGAACAAAACAATTTCGCTCGCTTTGAGAAAATTTTTTCACACATCTATTTCTCGCCCTCTCAAAAGCAGCGGTATGAACAAAGACCACTCTCATTTCGCTCCGCTTTTCAGTTTTGTTCAAAACCAAAATCACTCCAAATTTTTTCACGCGCTTCATTTCCCGCTTCAAAAATCACTCCAATAAAATTGATTAAAAAAAGGACTTCTCCAATACTCCTCTTCGAGTCGTAAAAAGACAGCGCCCCAATGCGAATCAAATTCTTTGAATTGTAAAAAGAACGACAAAGCAATTGAATTCTTTCTCACAATGAGGTACAATTCGTTCGTGGCCTGCTTGGAGTGGGAAGCGAGGAGGCTAACAATGGTGCAACAGGTACGATGGAAATTTACCTATTGGTACTGAAGGAGTCCACTATTTAGATTTATTACAAAAATAGACTAATTTTGACTTTCGTAATCTTTGACTTGTTAACAGAGGGCAATTATGTTAGCGCAAAGATTAAAAAGTTCAGTGTGATAAAATTTCAAAAATCCAGATCGTGAAACCAAAAGGGTACATTAAAAAGACACGCTAGCACAAACGGTTTGAAATTCTCTTCCATGGCAATTATCTATTGAAATACTCTACAAATGAATTCAAATTCATTGAGCTTTACGCCCTTGTCCAGAAACCGCTGTTTTTAAACAGAGGAAATTATCCGGTATGGTTGGTTCAAAATAGACAAAAGGAGGAAAGCCTTTACGGATCTCTTCAGTAACGTTGGCATGTTCTGTCTTCAAAAATAAGAAATCGTCGGCACGGTTGGTATTCACACGATAAAAAATATTTGATATATTTGGTTTTCAAAAGTAAGGAACCATCGGTGCTTTTTGGTTTCGTGAGAAAATGATTTATGTACTGGACTATTCTGATCATATCAAGACTCACTCGATTGGTGTGAAATAATCAATTGAATGCTAATCAATGTTTTACGAGTGTTAAACCCTGACATTGAAAAAACAAACAAAAATTTCAGATTTGTCCGCCCATTTTTTGGTGATCTGCATCAGAAGGTCAATATATATTTTTAATTTGCTCCTTTTTATATTAAATTGTCTCCAAGAGGTATGTTTGAAACTCCTGTTATTAGAAAGATATCAAAGCTTTTAAAACATTAAAAACATTTTTTTCGGAAAAAACCGATGTTTTCGAACGTTTTAAACTGAGCACATCTAATGTAGAACCCTGAACATACCGACAATTTTATCATATACCTAACTTACTTATCATTTCCTACGTTTGAAGCCGGATAAGTCAAACAGGCATAGCATACCGGCAATTTCTTACGTGGAAGACCAAATATATCGAACATTTTTAAGTCATAATAACGTTACGTCTATATTTTTCCGGTTGAAGGATTCGTAGGTGCGTCCTAGTCTACTATGATCAAAATTGAGAAGAGCGAATGGATAATTGTTCTGAGTTTTTGAGGTTGCTTTTCATTTGTTATTGTTTTGAAGAATAAAGAAGTGTTTTTGAATTGTAAAAAGAACGACAAAGCAATTGAATTCTTTCTCACAATGAGGTACAATTCGTTCGTGGCCTGCTTGGAGTGGGAAGCGAGGAGGCTAACAATGGTGCAACAGGTACGATGGAAATTTACCTATTGGTACTGAAGGAGTCCAGTATTTAGATTTATTACAAAAATAGACTAATTTTGACTTTCGTAATCTTTGACTTGTTAACAGAGGGCAATTATGTTAGCGCAAAGATTAAAAAGTTCAGTGTGATAAAATTTCAAAAATCCAGATCGTGAAACCAAAAGGGTACATTAAAAAGACACGCTAGCACAAACGGTTTGAAATTCTCTTCCATGGCAATTATCTATTGAAATACTCTACAAATGAATTCAAATTCATTGAGCTTTACGCCCTTGTCCAGAAACCGCTGTTTTTAAACAGAGGAAATTATCCGGTATGGTTGGTTCAAAATAGACAAAAGGAGGAAAGCCTTTACGGATCTCTTCAGTAACGTTGGCATGTTCTGTCTTCAAAAATAAGAAATCGTCGGCACGGTTGGTATTCACACGATAAAAAATATTTGATATATTTGGTTTTCAAAAGTAAGGAACCATCGGTGCTTTTTGGTTTCGTGAGAAAATGATTTATGTACTGGACTATTCTGATCATATCAAGACTCACTCGATTGGTGTGAAATAATCAATTGAATGCTAATCAATGTTTTACGAGTGTTAAACCCTGACATTGAAAAAACAAACAAAAATTTCAGATTTGTCCGCCCATTTTTTGGTGATCTGCATCAGAAGGTCAATATATATTTTTAATTTGCTCCTTTTTATATTAAATTGTCTCCAAGAGGTATGTTTGAAACTCCTGTTATTAGAAAGATATCAAAGCTTTTAAAACATTAAAAACATTTTTTTTCGGAAAAAACCGATGTTTTCGAACGTTTTAAACTGAGCACATCTAATGTAGAACCCTGAACATACCGACAATTTTATCATATACCTAACTTACTTATCATTTCCTACGTTTGAAGCCGGATAAGTCAAACAGGCATAGCATACCGGCAATTTCTTACGTGGAAGACCAAATATATCGAACATTTTTAAGTCATAATAACGTTACGTCTATATTTTTCCGGTTGAAGGATTCGTAGGTGCGTCCTAGTCTACTATGATCAAAATTGAGAAGAGCGAATGGATAATTGTTCTGAGTTTTTGAGGTTGCTTTTCATTTGTTATTGTTTTGAAGAATAAAGAAGTGTTTTTGTTAATTTTTTTTTAGCTTTTTTAGCTTTTGGCTGCGTTAAAAAGTTTTGAAGGGCGAAGTTCTCTTCTATTGGGTGCTTAAAATAAACAATGAAGCATAAAAATTCCTTCCATTTTGACTCTTGACTTTTCTGTTTCGACTGAATCCATCACTGCAATATTATTTAATGAATAGAAACTTGATGCCAGAATGAGTTTTGGTCGTTCGTTTTTCTTGATAAATTCGATCTGCAGGCGCATTGAGCAGCAGCATCATTGAATAGAAAGCTTTCACACAAAACTCAATCTTAAATAAGAATCAATTATTGTCAAAAAGTGTTTTGAGGGCCATAAAACAAAGCGTGGTGACGTGACGCTAGTTTTCCATTATTTTGATCATATTTTGCAAGTAGTTTCCTCTAGTTACTTACAAAAAAGTCATAATCAATAGGAAATGTTCACCTTGCAAATGAAAAACATGAATATTTTGCCAATTCAGACCAATAAAATAATTTTGATCTAGTTTAAAAATAAGGATCCAACTGACTACAGAAGTTTGTTTCTTCTAAATCTAACAGGTGAGCTTGAAATAATCCCTTATTCTCAAATTTTCAAAGTTTCCAGCCGAAATTTCTGCAGCTTTGTTTCTTGAAAAGTACCACGATAAAAGCAGGTTTCCAGGAATCAAAAACCATAGAAGATAGAAAACACTCTTAGAACGGAAACTTGTAGAT
>NW_027449326.1:0-70130 GCF_964194025.1 Convolutriloba macropyga
CGTTAATTTCTTAAGTTCAATAAACGCTCAGAAACGGTCTTTCACTGAACAAAAATACGCTCAAAAACGGTCGTCTCCTCTAAAAACGGTCAAAAACGATGAATTCTTTGTCTTAAAAAACGCTCAAAAACGGTAATATCCTAATAAAAAATGCTCAAAAACTATCACTTTCTCGCTTTTTACGCTCAAATCCGTCAAAAAAACATTTGAACGCTTTTCCCTTAAAACACCGATCAAAAACGATGTTTTTTTGCAAAATTTTAACTGGGGTAAGCCCGGTTTTCGATCGAATGTTTGGCTCAGGATTGAGCCCAGTGTCCACCAGAAGCATTGGCTTTAGTATTAACATTGGTATTAACATTAGTTTTAGCAATAAATTTGAACCCTTTAACATGAGCAAAAAAAAGAAGCAAAATTTTTTAGCTGTAACAGAAAAATTTTAAACCGTCAATGGGAATTTTAGTCATTGTTTCACCATTAGGATTGAAGAATGACGTATCCATTTGTATTGAACACTAATTTAAAATGCTAATACCATTTCATGATGTACCGTCTTACAAAAAATTGCTATCCGTAAAGTAGTAAAATTATAGAATAATAATTTACTATCCAACACTTCGATGCGATGGAAAAAATCTAACTCAACTGATTATACGGAATTATATCCATATTACCATCCATTGCGATATGGTCACAATTGTTCAATTGAAACAATAGAATCAAAGTTCAAGGAACGTGTTTTCATTTTCTTGTCCATGAGTGGTATATATATATATATATATATATATATATATCATACAAACCCGGGTTGCTCATCATAAAATGTTCTTGGTCGTCATATTAGGTCATATATGGTTCTTAGTAATCATTCTAAATCATTTATAATTTGTATCATCTATTGGTTGTCATGCAAGTCATCATCAATTAAATATGTTTTCCTAGAAATCTTAGAAAGATCTTACAAAAAATTTCAAAGCCAGAAATTTGTATATTTTTCATTGTCTTTTGAAGTTGAAAAACTTTCATAGAAATCATACAAGGTCATATATGACACTAAAACATTGACTGGTAACATAAGTTCTCGTAAAATTTAGTCAGAGGACATATTAAATTATTATATCGCATTTGCAGAATATCTTTGGTGTTTAGACATATTCACAAAACAAAATTGAGGTTATATGCAAAATTCTTTTCAAAATAATTCTAACAAATGAGCATGTATAGGTATTGTCTCCTTAAAAAAACGGTCAAAAAACCATTCATATCTTAATAAATGGTTAAAAACGTTCATTTCTTATGTTTAATAAACGCTTAGAAATAGTCCTTTCCTATATGGATTTACGCTCAAGAACGGTCTTCTCCTAAAAATAACGGTAAGATACGGTGAATTCTTAGTCTTTAAAACGGTCAGATCCTAAAGAAGGCTCAGAACTATTACTTTCTATGTCAAAAAAAATCAAAAACGATCAGGCCAGTCAAGAAAACATTAGGGCTCTGATCGTTTTTCCCTTAAATACCGATCAAAAAGATTATTTCTTGTTTTTTTGACAAAATTTCAACTGGGTCAAGCCCATTGTTAGATCCAATTTCTGGCTCATGATTGAATACAGTGCCCAGCAGAAGCATTGGCTTTAGTGTTAACATTGATTTGAACATTAGCTTTACCAAAAGCTTTGAACCCTTTAATAGAAGCAAAAAAATCAAGGTCATATATGACAGATGAAACATTGACTGGTGAAATAAATTCTCGTATGATGTATTCAGAGGACATATTAACTTATTGTATTGCATTTGGAGAATATCTTCGCAGTTTAAACATATGTACCAACCGACTTCAAGATTATTTGCAAAATTTTCCCAAAAAATTCTTTCTTATAAACGAGCATATATCGGTACAAACTGGCTCCAGAGAATATCAAAACATTAGTATTTTCATTCTTTTATTTAGTGTCCAAGAAAGTATTAAAAACATAAATGGTAATAAAGATTGATGAAAAACAGATATATGATTCTTGGTAATCATTTTAGGTTCATATATGATTTCTTGGTAATCATACAAAGATCATGTATGATTTCTAAAAATTCATACAAGGATCGTACTAGGAAATAAGTTATGAATTAAATGACGTCATAACATCATAATATACCGCCGGCTCATGCATACGTGTGCACAGAACACCCAGTTGCACATTGATTTTGTAAGTTTCAATTTAATGACGGATTAAAAAACAATTCTTCCGCATCATGGCAAAAACTAACTCATGCCTTCCAGAAAAAATTGAGACGTTTGAACCTTGTTAAAAAGCAGATTATTTTGTATTTCCTTGTCTTCTGACTTAATTTTGATTATCATTCAATTACAACATCAAATTGACAACCTCAAATAACCTTTAGCCAAAACTACTAACTAATAAATAAAAATTTTAGATATATTGATTCTCTTAAAATATAATCAACTTTTTCTCAAAGAAACGTAAAACAAGGAGGCTCAGTAATGTGCGTTTTGTAGAGGGCCGACAAAACCTGTCATTAAAGAGGGTAAAAGACAGGACAAATAGCTAAATACAATAAAAGAACAATCATTACTTACGATCAAAAAATGTCTGTCTACATTTTTATAAAAAAAACTTATTAAAAAATCAAAATAGCATTAGATAAAAACTAAACTAAACCAATTGAAACACATTTCACAAAAACAGATATGGGACCAGTCTTCACGAGAATAATTAACCCGTACATAACAAAAAGAGACAAAGTTACAAAATGTGTTCAAACTTTTTGAACATAGATAAATTCAAAATAACGAAACCATTCGCTATCAACTGAAATCACTGAATGGCTTCATTTCCAACTCCATCCAAAAACCATTGAAGTCTGTCATTGCCTAGAATGTAAAGACTGCAACAAACAAATATAGGCCAAAATCAAAAAGTCATTAAACTTTGCGGGGAATAGTTGTCGGAGCCTATGAAATTGTCGTACGCAAATGAGATTGCGTACTTAATCTTGAGTCGCGAGTGACGATTATGTTTTATATCCTAACTTGCGCGGCGAGTGCGCTTTACATAATTTCTAAATAAATCCGCTTAGCGAATCGCTTGGTAATTACTTGTCTACTTTACTTGACTAGTAAGACAGTTAATGAAGAATAAGTTAAATTAGGCAACTGTTCGCGAAGTGCAAAACTAAAAGAGTGAGTATTAAGGCAACTGGTATTACAGAAGTCACAACAAATATGAACAATAATTTCCCGCTACGGGAGATGGGAATAACAGACTAGCATGTGAAATAACATTGACTTATACACATGCCCTTCAGGTATAAGTACACTAAATTATATTAAGTACATCGTATAATAAATTTACTGCACTAAATTAATTTATGATGTATGACACTTCTCCCGCATCAATGAAAATTAAAATTGCGTAAAATGAAATCTTAATAACAATATGAATAATATTATTACTTATTCACCGGTTAAATAGTATCAACAATATATGTACTGGTTATCATAGCTAGTCATAAATAATAATGTATCAAGTTTTAATTATTCAAAGTTTTCACAAGTCTTCTTCATCAATTATGAGCTCATTTGATGTACTGTGATCCGCTGGTCGTATACGAGGATCTGTTGGTGATACTTGTCCTATGATAGGCGATGGGAAGTCATTTTCTATGGGTTCAACCCGCGATGCTGTGTCTACAATTGTTTGTACAACTGAAGGTTGTATCGATTCAATATCTCCTACGCGTCGTTTCCTGCGGGGTAGAGCAAATTTCGGGGGGCACGAATTAGTAGATTCACCAGACGAGTCTTCTTTATCGTATCCATAGTATTTAGGACTTTTTCTAGTCCGTTTTGTTGCTCTTATCGGTATTTGTTGTAATGCTATTGCTGGAGCCGATGTAGATGGCAAGGTTAAATCTGGTTGGTTATTTGTAGGATGGGGTGCGATCAATACTTCTCCAGTTATGATTTGCTGTTCGGGAGCAACCTCGGGAATTTCGGGTAATACTTGGGGAGCGAAATTTTCCGGAATTTTGGGCATACGTAACCGCGTTGCACGAGCAATGTTTGATTTATTTGATGAGACACCGCTTTCAGTTTCTCGCTTGCGATGCTTCATCTTCCGATCTCCCTTTTGTATGCGCGTGGACTCTTTTATGTGGCTAAGTATCTTGGCCTCAGTTGTCTTCTCATGCGTGCGGGGTCCTCGACGGTTAATATATTCTGTTAATTTCGTTTTCCGTTCTTCCCGAGTACCAAATTTGACAATGTCACTATTGCGCACTGTTACCTCCACTTTCCCCGGTTCGCGAATGACAGAAGTATATTGATCGGTCTTTTGTACCACAGATCCTGGAGCCAACACCTCATATAGTCCATCAAGATTTTTCTTGGATCTTTTATGGAGATGTTTCTTCCGAGCAATGTTCAACTGTACGGCGTGTTCTTTTAGAGGTAGTGGACGATGCGCTTTTGTGGTGCGAAGGAAACGGGATTCGTTGTCTGTTGCTAGACGTTCACGTGTGGTAGCGTCCTTTGTTGCCTTGCACATGTTGCGCTCGATTTCATCGTCGCTACGGCTGTTACCCCAGTGGTCCTCTGGCAACAATTCATTAGGAGTTACTGTTTCTTCATCTAAATAATGATTCAAAATTTTTTCATAACTTAGATCAGATGACTTTGGTTGAGTACTTATGTTACTAAGCGTTGTATTGGCTTTGCGCCCAAAGTGAGATTCGAATGGCGAAAGCTTAGTTGTTTTATGTTTACATATGCGAAGCTGGTATAAAATTGATTTTAATGCTGCTTTAATGGTGAACGAATTTAATTCTTTATTTGCTTCTTTTATACATGCTAAGCGTTGCTTAAAAGTACCAATAAGTCTTTCAACTAGTCCTATTGCACGATGTTCAGTCGCCGGAGCTGGTATTAATGTGATATTATTTTTCATACAAAAACTTTTTACTTGGTTACCTATAAGACATTGAGCTTGGTCTATTCTTAAGGAACGAGGAACTCCAGGAATTTGTATATAATTATCTAAAAATTTTATTACATTCGATGCATTTGCATTATCAACTAATTCTGCAGGAGGAAATTTTGAAAATGTATCAATACATGTTAAAATGTATATTTCATGTTCTTTTTCGTTATTAATAGGTCTTGCAAAATCTATTTGTATTTCTGGGTTCAGAATTATACATGGTGTATGAGCTTTAAATTGTTTTGCGGGAATAACAGATTTTAAATTTTTACCAATAGTAGTGCAAAATTTGCACTCTATAGCTTTGACGAGCAAATCACGATTCATGTATGGCCACCAGCAGTGCTGAGCCATACATACCATCCCCCAGCTACCTGGGTGACTCGTATGCAAATCTTCAATGAGTGCATCTTTGAGCGCGTTCGGTATGGCTACCTTCTCGTCCATACAAACACATCCGCTATTCACATGAAGGTCCCGCCAATAGCTATGGAGATACGGGTTGAGGGCCTTTAATCGTTCTTCATCTCCCCTGATTATGCAATCCCGAACCTCCTTCAGAACTGCATCCTTGCTTGTTAGGGATGCGATTAGCCCTTTGTTGAACACCTTGCCCACCACTTTCTCAAAGGACACCACTTGAGGGCTATCCGTGAGTGGGGTGCTTAGATTAGAGTGAGATGATGATCTGCGTGGCGTGCTTGTTGTTGCATTATCCGTAAATGATACGCGGGGCGAAGCTCTTGTTGTTCGGGATGAGATGGATTTTCACTTTAGAGATGAAGCTTGTTGACTCATCGTTGATGAGAGTTGAGTTTTTTCGATTAAATCGATTGACAAAGAGGAAGACAACTGAATTTCGAGTTTAGTTTGGGCAAAAAGCACTGGTTTGTTGTTTGTTAATTTAGCACGTGAGTTATTTAAAGTATTTGAGTTTGGATTACTAAATAAGGTAGGATTTTGAGACTGATTTTTGATTGACAAGTGAGAATGACTTATTGAAGCAAATTTAGGAGTATTTTGGTAAGCGAGTGACGCTTTTCCTGTTTCTACAAGCATTTGAGACTCAATTTGTAGAGGTTTAATTGTAATTGGTAGACTATGTGACGCAAATTTAGAATGAATTTGGTATTTAGTAACTTGCTTTGCAAAAGAAGCATCTGAGGAATGCAATCTAATCTTTTGAGTATTTAATAAAGTATTATGCCTTGCGAGTGTTAATTTGTTAAATGAAAAGCGTACTCGCGATGCGAGATCAGAATTGGTATTAATTAATTTGTAAGTGTTTACTTTTGAAGTAGGATATGTATGTGCGAATACTGATTCATTTTGAGTTGAATGTACTCGCTGATCATGTGCACTAGTACAATTAATACTATTAGTGGGATTAAAAATCGGGTTATACTTTTGATCCGCGAGTGATTTAATATTTTGAGTTAAGTGTACGCGCGAGGCGTGTTTACTATACTGATTATTGAATTTAAGGGAGGTTACGTTAGAGTTGTATTTTTGCGCCGCGAGATCTGAACTAACATTTGTTAAGCGTACACGCTGAGCGGACTTTATGTCAAAGTTAGAATTTTGTTTTGAGAATAATTTTAAACTATTGTTTCGCGGAGCGAATAATTCGTTAACTTTTGTCTGAGGATTTGGTTTGACATAATCTATATTTAAAACTTGTTCAGTATTACTGGTGGATTTTTTATTTTCACCATCAATATCAATATATAATTTATTAAGTGAATGAGCTAAAATGTTGTGTTTTTGTTGAAGTAATTGAGCATCAGAGTGTATGCTTGATAATGTGGCGACTAAAAATTCCTCATCATATTTTGAAACACTTTTTGCTGGTTTATATGGATTTCGAGAGATGTAATCAACTAGTCCCATCTTCGCGCCGGGCAGATGCTCTATTGAGAATTGATAAGGCAAAAGACGATCAACCCATCGTGATAACCGACTATTGTAACTTTTATTTGATCGATGTTCTTTTAAAATAGAACGTAATGCGCGATGATCAGTGATAATAGTAAACTCTTTACCATATAAATAATTTTTAAAATATTCTATGGACCATACACCCCAAGAAGTTCCAATTCGTTAATACTATAACGTTCTTCACTACTATTTAAAAATCTTGATGCAAAAGAGATCGACTTCCAACCATCAACTGTTAGTTGTTCTAGTGCTGCTCCCAATCCGGAGCGAGAAGCATCACATTTGATTCGTGTTTCGAGTTGGGGGTTATAGTGAATGTTTTCTGTATGATTTGCTATGCGAGTTTTTATGGCAATAAAATGTAGAGTATGAGCGTCAGTCCAAATGTATTTAGTTGACTTACGAAGAAAAGGTCTTAAAGGATGGCAGAGTTGAGCTAAATTGGGAATAAATTTACTAATATATTGGACTGAACCGACAAATGAACGTAATTTTTTAAGTGTATTAGGTGGTTGTAATGACATAATAGAAGATGTTTTAGATTCGAGTGGTAATATCCCAGATTGAGTTATATTATATCCTAACCAGGAAATTTTTTGCTTCGCAAAATGGCATTTAGGATGGTTAATTCGGAGATTATCCGCGTCCAGTTTCTTAAGGCAATCTAATACAAGTTGTACGTGATCATCTTCAGAACCTTTGCTTACAATTAAGATGTCGTCTAGAAAACAAAATGTATTTTTGAGGCCAATCAAAGTGTAATCCATTGCCTTCTGAAACTCGGCAGGCATGTCAGTAAGACCAAAAAATCCCGTTTTGAAACGATATGTGCCTGTCATGTCACCACTTACAATATTGAAATTACAGTGTTTAGCAGTTTCAGGGTGAAGATTTAGTTGGCTGTATGCATATTTAAGATCTATAGTAGAGAAGCATATTTTATCCGCTGGTTCTGTTTTGTAGTTTGTTATTATTTGTGATATGGAATCCATAAGTGTTTCAATATTTGGCATCTGATATTTATTCTTGTGTATTGATTTATTAGGAGGTTTGGAATCCAATGTTAACTTTATTGTTTGATCTCGTTTAACTGTGATTACAATAGGTGAAATAACATATTGATCAGGACAGTTATTCAATTTTTCTATATGTCCTTCTTCAATAAACTTTTTAATTTCATTATTTACTCGTTCTTGTAAATTAATGGGTACTCTTCTGCCCTTTTGATGTTTTGGTTGAAAATTTCTATGGAACTTAGATTTAACAATGTGTATTTTTGAGCGACCAATACGTGTAATAAGTTGAGGAAATTGTTTTGCAATACGTGTTTTAAATGGACATTGGGATGTGATAGTGTTGACCATACTACCTTCATATTTTGGGGTTTGAGTTACTGAGATTCCGAGAGCGTCAAACAAGTCTCTACCAACTAGTGGTTTTAGCCCGTCACGGACCACCACAAATTCAGCTTCTTCAAGTCGCCATCCATTGCTCGCAATTGGTGCCTGTATCATACCCGTCACGTTTATGGGTTCGTTTGAAAATGTTTTGAGTTCCTGGGGAGGCGCTATCATCAACCATCGAGCAAGGAGAGAATTTTCCACTATTTCCGTAGCAAGAAACTCGGGTAAAATACTGCATACACTGCCTGAATCAATGAGAAGTCCTACTTGGGTATTACCAATTTGCAAGATGGTGTTCTTTGGTTCAATCTGTATTCCGTTACTTGCGATGCTGGCGACCATATTATCATCTGAGCTATCGTAATCTGATTCGCATTGTGGGTTATAATTCATTTTTTGTATGGCATTTACCGTCTGATCAGTTGAAGTTTCTTCAACAGAGTTAACATTAGATCGGATGGGTTTATTTGATGATGACTTCGGTTTCCTGCACACCCGCGAAAAATGATTTTGTAAACCACAGTTATTGCAAGTCTTGCCTCTCGCAATACACTTGACTTTATGATTTGCTGACCAAGTTAAACCACAGTTTCTGCAGAGTTGATTTGGTGGTCGAGTGAAACTAGATGTAGTCGGCCGTTGACTCGGTGGTCGAGAAGGTTGTTGAGAAATTACTGCGTTAACCTGTGGAGCAGGTTGCGAGTTTGTAATTTGTAGTTGATTTCTTTGACCTAATTCCATATTTATGGCCAAACGTAATGCTTGAGCTGGTTCTAGAGTTTCTCGCAGCAGTTCTCTTTGGATTTCCGGATCTAACATATTCGCAATAAATAAATCTCTGATAAGAGTATCTTCTTGACTCCCGAGTTCACAATTTTCAGAAAGTTCTTTCAATTTTCAACTTTCCAAAGAAATGTTCAATAGACTCTCCTCTTGTCTGTTTTGTAGTGAGAAGTACGTACCTATCAAATGTGATATTGCGCTGACGAATAAATGCTGATTCCATGATTGTCCAAAGTTCTGCTGTTGTTAGAATGTCCATCTTGAGGTGTGGGTTTCTGCTACAAACAATTCGACGTCCTTCGGTGCCCAAACTGAGATATAGCATTGACACAGTCTTTCGATCAGCCTGTGCCCACGGTTTATCTCCACACATTACTCCTATCTCCAGTTGTCTGTGACACCGATTCTCCTAGTTCATTTTTGATTGAGCGTTCCTCGCCAATCTTTCCCTCTCCGATTGTGCCGATGGTCCTGTTATCGTATCCTCATAGATAAGTTCAAGTGGTAGTTGTACTGTTTCGGGTTTTGGTTCCAACAAAGTGTCTAGTGTAATATTTTCCTTCGCAAGAAGAGCTAACCTGGCCTGCATCTGCCACTTTTCCCATTTCAACGGAGGGTCTGCACTAGGTTTATCCCGAAATGGCTCAATGCCGAGTGGGGTCCGCTTCTGAGTTGCTCACTGCGCCATGTCGTACGCAAATGAGATTGCGTACTTAATCTTGAGTCGCGAGTGACGATTATGTTTTATATCCTAACTTGCGCGGCGAGTGCGCTTTACATAATTTCTAAATAAATCCGCTTAGTGAATCGCTTGGTAATTACTTGTCTACTTTACTTGACTAGTAAGACAGTTAATGAAGAATAAGTTAAATTAGGCAACTGTTCGCGAAGTGCAAAACTAAAAGAGTGAGTATTAAGGCAACTGGTATTACAGAAGTCACAACAAATATGAACAATAATTTCCCGCTACGGGAGATGGGAATAACAGACTAGCATGTGAAATAACATTGACTTATACACATGCCCTTCAGGAATAAGTACACTAAATTATATTAAGTACATCGTATAATAAATTTAATGCACTAAATTAATTTATGATGTATGACAGAAATCATTATCCATTCAATTAAAAAACTAAAAGTAATTCATTATTTCTTTTATTGGGTCATTTTTAACGTGATTTTTGGCTGGTTATTAAATTGCCTCTGATGTGAAAACCGGACAATACAACAAAATCCTCAAAACATTGAAAATATCCATAACTAAGAGAATGTTATGAAAAATCGCAGTATGAACGCTAAAAAACCGTTAATTGAACAACGAATCAGAAATGAAGACAATTATGTAAGTCAATGGAAATATGAAGCCAATACTCTTTCTGTTTAAACTACGCTCAAATTTTGTAGAAAAAAGATTAAAATCTATTGTCTCAACAATCCGTTAGTTTCAAAAAAGAAATTCGTCACAAACAAAAAATCATAACAAGCTTAACAATTCAACTAGAAAATGGTGAACAAAACATCTTGCTAATCCTAATGAAGCCATTTGGGCTCTTCGTTAGTAAGACTAAGTTAAAAAAACTACACGGCAACAACAAATACAGGTAGAACTCAAAATTTCAAGAACAATTTTACTCAGACAAAAGCTTTACTGAAATGATTGATTGTAACCATCGAACATCATTTTACGTTAATTTAGCGGGTCTTAATTTGAAATCATTCCGATCTGTAAAAAATTAAAGTAAACAAAAATTTTAAAACAAAAATTATATTACAGCAACCCCTTACAATTCAAAGTTTTTTGGATTCTGAAATTCCACAATCAATCTTAAAAACAGGTCCTGCTATTGCTGCTTGTCCGCTAAGACAATGTTCCAATGTTACCAAAATTGCTAATTTGACAAAAAGTCAATATATCGAAAACAGAAGTTGAATTTTGGGTATCTATATATTTTTCTTTGGGAAATAAAACATTATGTATCATTTGAAAGCATTAAAGTATTTCATTGAAACTTCCATAAACACATTAATTTTTATTAATTTGACTCAATCAAAAGACTACGACAAAACTTCAGATTTCTTGGAGCCATAAAAGCCATGCACTTCACTCAGAAAACACAATATTTAGTCTTGAGACCTCATCTGAACATAAAAGTTAGCTGATAGAACTGAAACCGTAAAATGAGGACACATTTTCTTATAATTCATAAGACAAAAAAGCAAAAAAAAACTATTTTAAAAGGAAAGACCTAAAATACGTTCCGTGAATATTTTCTTTCCAGAAACCAGTAATTCGACCGCAGCTGGCCTTGCTATCACTTCTCGGCTTTCTAGAAAATCAAAAATCCAAATAACCGCCTAATAGTTATTTTGTGAAACGAAAATGGTGAAATATTAAAAACAAGTGCTTTTTAAAACTAAATTTTACCTTAAATTTGGCGAAAGACCGCAAATATTTTAGTTCCAGAACGTTTTCACTTGAACCGGAAGTAAAAATAACTGCTATGTGAGTAAGTTAAGATTGTGTTAACACTTTCTTATCTGCACTGCCGGTCAAATTGGACCAAAAAGCATAATCAATGCATTTTTTTATGAAAAGAAAAAATGCTGAAATTTCAAAATTTAGCCAAAATTTTGGCCAAACTAGCTGATTGAAACAATTCGAGCAAATCTCTTTCATCTTTAAAAGTAAGAACAATGAGATTATTGTTTCAAAGTTCAACCTTTTTTAGGACAAAATTGATCAAATTTTTACAAAATTTATCAAAAATGTGAACAAAACAACGGAAAATAAGCAGCTAAATTTCACAAAAACTTAAACCTCGTTAACTCCTCAGCAAAAATCCAAATTATTTTTTTTAATTTGAGTTCATACGCCGGACAAGCTTTCTAATGTTATCACTCACAAATCTGTACAATGAATACAAGGCTCAGCAAAAATTGACTGAACAAAAAAATACCTATTTGAAAGTTGTCAGGGTAATCAACCGCAAAGCAGTTCTAAAAGCCATAATCGGGGACAATGATGAAGGACACAAGCCTGACAAATATATATTTACCAATTTTGAACTATTAGACTCTGAAATTTTCCTCGACAAAAATTATTCAGGAGTAAAAATTGCGTTGAACAAAAGTCAAATCATAAATCAAAGAAAACATTTTTTGTATGTTTTTTAACCAGGTCAAATCTATTGTCAAATCATGGTTCGAGCAAAAGTCTTTCCACGATACTGCATGTTTGGCTTAGAAACTTGACGCGTAATTTAAAGCTGACTATTGCTTATAAGGTAGTCAGCATGGATGCTTCTTTTTCTTTATCTTTAGGTATTTTGAAAAACAATTAACCTGTCAAAAATCTGCATTTTTAAACTAAAGATAAATCATATTTTTATGAAAGGAAAACTTAGCCCGCAGTTTAACGGAAAAAAGACGCGATAGACGCTTGTGGCCTTCCATGAATTGAAGCAACTAAAGAAATAAGATAGACAGACCGACCACCAGTCCTTTAATAGACCACTAGACTTTTTGGGTTATATTTAGACTGTCAACGTTATGACACATACGGTCTCTAGGGAAATAGCCCTGAGAGCTTTTCCAAAAATGATATCTGAAATCGAAAACTCAAGACTATTACTCAAGAGGGCATATAAGTTTGGCACGACTTAGATGCACACTATTGATCTTTAACTAGTAAATATTTATAAAATTAAAGTTCCATAAACGAGTTCAGAAGTCATTTTTTAAATCAGGCAAGTCAAGCAAATGACTTAAAAGCGGAAATGACGTAACGCACTCAAATTTCAACTGCACAGCTGCAGGATTGACTGAAGTCATTAAAAAAGTCAGTTCAAAGAAGTCAGGTTGTAAGAATCATCGATGGAGGCGACGAATTAAAAAACATAGCAGGACAAGTCCTGACGTACAATTCAAAGAATTTTCATTGACTAAACAGAAAAACTAGACCTTTAATGGAATATGAGTGAATTGAGAAAACCAATTTTTAAAAAAATTAGATAAAAAAATAAGAAAAAAACAGAAAATCAATGTCAAAATGTCGCATGTGAACAAAAAAAACCACCAGCGAGAAATTAAAATTTAATTCAAACAAAAAAAATTAGGCCTAGAATGAGCTGTGAAAAAATCCGATCCAAAAAATCGAAAAAACAGTAAAAATCAGAGTGAAATTGCCGCATGTGAACAAAAAACCACTACCGAGAAACCGAATTTTTGTTCAAACACCGTTTTCCCACTCTACTTTAAAATTAGAGCGAAAAAAATTCACGCCGCAAAGCCACTCGCTTTTTCGCTCCATTTCCTGTTTCGGCGTGACCAAAATCACTACTCCAATTTGACTTCAAAAATCATGAAAATGTGTGAATAGATCTTAAAAAAAAGACAGCGCCCCAATACAATTCAAATTCTTTGAATTGTAAAAAACATAGCAGGACAGGTCCTGATATACAATCCAAAGAACTTAAACGTTAAACTTCGAAGTACTCTACCTGGCCAGCAGATCAATTGAACAAGGCCAGCCAAAACACAGACAAAAACATCTCAAAAAGTTGAGAAACTAAAAAAAATTAAACAAACTAAACAAAAATCTACTCATGGAAAAACTCTTGAAGTTTTTCACTCAAAGTCAAATATTTCCAATACGTCTGATAATATTTTAAAAAAGCTCTTGATCCGTTTAAACGTAGCTATTTCAAAGTAAGTTTTGTTCCTAAAATCGGTCCCGGATTATATCTGCCAGACCTGAAAAAAATTCATTGGGCATCGAAGACCGATTATCTCAGAAAAAGACAGAAATTTTTATTAAAAAATGAAACCATTAGCAAAATTTAATGAAATTCATAATAATAATAATATCTTCAGAAACAATTCTGCGTTTCAAGAGGTTATCCAATAACACCAGAATCCAATTCCTCAAAGAGTTCACTTGCTCAATGATCGATAGGCAAAAATTTTTAGAAATTTCAAGTTTCAAAAAATAGAACTTCGTTCTGTTAGAATGTTGCAAAACCATTCCATTGCCCCCCAGGAACTATTTAAAAAATTGTCAAAACTCTGGAGGATGTTACCTGGCTACTGAAGCAAGAATAACTGAATAAAAGACAAATTATTTTAAGAAAACTTGAGAAAAACAGCAAAATTTATCAAAAAATTTCCTAAATTCAAAAAGTTAAAATGTTGAGAACAATTCCTTTGACAGCAACAAAAACTGTGCAGGAATTTTTATCAGACCATGGCATAGGTTTTCTGGCAATTGAGAATAAGCAAATATCAAAAATTGACAAAAATTTTAGGAAAACCTAAAAATAAATGAAGATTTTATCCAGAAAAAGCTAATATCCGAGACATTAAAAAGTTGAAAACCATTCCATTGTAACTAGAAACTATAACGTGCTCTATTATCAAACCTTGCAGGAGATTCCCTGACCCCTTAGTCTCGAAAAACTCAAAAAATGACAAAAATTGTTTTAAAAAATTGCAAAAATTAGTATCATTTTGCGTGTTTGTTTGTAGTCCAAAAACAAATAGCTCATAAAATGGTCATAACAAGCAATTTTGTCTTGCAAAAGACATTCATCGATTTTAAAAACTTCAACCTAAGATTAATCAAACAGAAAACTAAAAAAAATCGCAAGAAAACATGAAAAATTGCAACATTTTAAGCCCAAAAACTCATAAAAATGACATTCTATTCATAAATTAAGGCCATCCCAGCAGCTGCAACACTCTAAGCACTTGAAGTACTACTGACGCCCAGTTTAGGCCTCTAAGGATACTTACTGCCCGCTGGGTTTTACCTGTTTATCCCGTTTTGAAAGATCAAAATCAATTTCACTCATGAAAAATGTGTGAAAACATCTTAAAAAAAACCACAACGCCCCAATACAATTCAAATTCTTTGAAATTTAAAAAACCACGATGTCTCCATTAACACCTACTATCGCTTCGAGGCCAATAACAATCCAATAATGCCACAATTTTATTATGCCCCATCTGAAGGAGATTACAATTAAGCTAACTAGTTTCATTCAATCAAGTAATGTGGCAATTTAGTCCAGCTGTGATAACAACTTTATATTAAGTATTTCAAAAAGTCATAAGACCTTTGACAAATTTCCGTCTTAAGTTCGAGAGCAGTGGTTGTGCAGCAGGAGCAAAAAAATTTTCCAATTTTTCAAAACAGCCGACTTATTAAAAGACTTCTGCTCGATTCATGAAAAGACGTTTGTTGATCTGTAACTAATAAGCTCGACTGTGTAATTTTGGTAAATATTGATCCCTCCTACTAGACTATTTGGGTCTATTCATAAGTCTAGGTGTGGAGTAGAGTTAAGTTTGGTCAGTAATTATTTAAATTTGGACTTAGGTATCTGAATGCATACTCGTGCCAAAGTCTTCAACTCACAAATATGAACAAAAAGAGCAAACTAAAAACTTCGAGATTGTTGAAACTTCGAATTTTTTCCTCTGATTTTGCTTGGGCTATTTAGGTGTTTATAGAACGATTGAGGAGAGGAGCTCTGGCAGCATTTTTTTGCGGATCTACGTTTTTTCTCAGTTTTCAGGTTAGTGAAAATCTGAAACTGATTCAGATGTCTTCAAGAGTTCTTCCTTCCATGTTAATAATTTTTGTTGTTTTAAGTTTGTATTGATCTTAAACGGCCCTTGTGAGTGTGAACTATTTTGTTAGCTGATAATGTTCTGTAAATTCTGTAGCTCCTTGAAAGTTTATGTTTTTGTAATTGTAAAGTTAAATTAAATCTAAAGGTTGTTACTTCTGTACAAAGATTTCTGGCACTAAAATTGTTAACATTAAAAAGTATAATAAAACAAGCTAATTAACTAATCACGTCTGAAAATAAACAAAAGACTAAGAATTAATGTTGAACACAAACTTGTGATTTAGAGCAAGTGAAGTTTAAAATAACAAGTTTATGCAATTTAACTGGTTTATAAACCAAGGTCACAGATCAGTCTTTGAAACCGACATCAAGATAATGTTTTTGAGTGCATAACTATTCAAACTGTGGTTTTTCATACTTTGTCCCTTGAAACGATCATTTTAGCTGGGCTCCAATTGGAGTATAATGCTACTCACATTATAAGATCAAAAAGCCTCGGTTGCGCTAAATTAATCATAATTTTCAGTGGAAGGTCTGAACACAAGCTAAAATTTGCAATTCGGTCTGATCAGTATAAAAGTTCATATAACAGATTTGGGTAACTTTTAGAAGCCCAAAAGCCTGCGAACAAGTCTGAAGTTGAGATCCCAGCTCATCATACCTAAACCGAGCACAAAACAAGGTGTGCTTCCAGACCGAAATTACGGAGCCTGGAAATCAGTTTGAGCTCAGGGCAGTGTAGACAAGGGCCTGATTGGGGTCTGATCAAAGGTCACTCGGTCATTAACCTCAACGTGGGTAGTTTTAGTGTAATTACTTGAAAGGTTAAATTGATTTTGTTGTTTTTTTTGCAAAATAACGTCAAAAACAAAGAATAACAAGACTAAAACTCTTCATAATTCAATGACATTGCTTTTTATTGTTCATACTCGTGAGCAGTCTTTTGATCAAGATAGCTTAGCAGAGTCTCAATGACAAATGTCAGTTCTTCGTTGTGGCACGACTGTTTCACTTTTTCAAAAGTTATTTTTGGAATTGAGTTGAGAATTCGGACGTCACTGATGCAGATTGCAACAGAGTGAACCAATTTGCAGCTGTTGATTTTCAGCTCCTTGTCTATATCTTTCAGTTCCAACCAAGCAATTGTCGACATCAATAATTCTTCGAAATGTTGGGTCAGAATACCGGCGCTATTTGGAAGCAAACTGAGGTTGAACAGAAGCATAACTCCAAAGCCTTTGGCAGTCAGAAAGTCTTGGGGCTGAAGGTAGCCTGTAAAAAAAATTGAGGTTAAAAAATGATTCGCATTTCAAATTATGGGAGCACTAAAATCCTCATTTTCAATTCTGGAATAAACAGGCAAGACTAATTTCTGTGCACGCAATATAATAGTATAGTAAGATCGTGGATCGCAGCTAATGGATCTTAGGTATTGGTTATTCCAACATCAACACAAACAATTGTATTTAACTTTTGCTTATGTTGTCAGGTTTTTTTTGGAAAATGTTTGTGATTTCTCATGTTTTTTTCTAGCAAATAAAACATCTTTATATTTTAAATATAGGTTAGTATGCAGATTGTTGCAACATAATAGTGGTTTTGAAGACGTTAGTACTGCGAAATTTTAGCAAATTTCAAGTAACGTTTTTCGAGTTGTGTTTTTAGCCCTATTTGTATCTCATATGTCAAGCAAGGTTTCTGTTGGCCTATACTGTAGTGCATGATTAGACGGATTTGATTTCAAAAATAGTATATGCTAAACAATTGAAGAAAGTTAAAGTAAACAAATGCAATATTCAACTTTTATCTCTATCTCTTTATCTTTCTATCTCTGCTTGGCCCTAAAGGGCTTAAGAGGATTTTTCTTAGCTGTCTTGTTTTTTTTTCAACATAGAAAACATTGTGATTTATAACTTTTAAAAGATTAGCAAATACATTTATTCATCTGGTATTTTTTTTAAATCAATTTGATGATATTTTTTTCTCACTCTCACTGGGTTTAAATGGTGAGAAAAAAATGTGTTGATAGATTACAGTACCCTGGATTTCTACGTTCTAGTTATTAAAACACGCACGGTGTACATGATCTCAAAAGTTTATTCATAGAGATGAGTATTGAGATCAAAATATCTTTTAGTACAATGCTTTCAGACGTTCATGACTTTCGTTCTCAATTTTTGGATATTTTTCCATGGTATTATGTTACTTTAGGCGAAGCAAAAAATCTAATTCCATCTTCACCTTGTGCTTTTGTTCAATTTCTTGCGATACCTATAAATTTTTAAAGCCAAAATAAGTTTTATTTCGCAATTTAATTGTGCTCTGCATTTAAAGTTCCAACTTCATTCTTTTCTGGATGTTGGTCGGAGCATTTCAAAAGCTGGCCCAGTTAGGATTTTTCAATTGGCCCATTTAGTTTCCTGCGATTTATTTTGTTATTTGCCCTGTTATGCCTTTTATTGCAAGTTATGCAATATGCAATTGCAAGTTATGCAAGTGGATGCATTTGGGATTTTCAAGCCGTAAAAAAAGTTTTCTCTCACAATAAATGCAGAGAAGAAAAAATTGTCCATTAAAACTTAAATTGATATAAAAAAAAACGAACGTTTTCGAACATTGCCTTCAATGTCAGGTTTAAAAATCAAATAAAATCATTTAGAAAGCATATAAACCTGTTTTTGACTGTAATTCTAAGAAATGAGTTAAAAAAACGAATTTTTGAAATTATTTACAGTTAAAAGCACATTTACAACAATTTATTTACCCTTATTACAATAAAATTACTTAACTCGTTATTCCGGAGTTCTTGAAAAAACCGGGTGCATTGTTTTCTATTCCTGAAAAAGAGTTTTTACTTTCATTCCTAGCTGTTGTTATTTTTTTACTTGTTGAGGTTGACAAAATTTCGAATTAACATGTACCACAATAATTTTATAATTTCAAAAGTCAAAATTTTTTGCATTTGAACTAATACTTCAACGTCTATTCCCGCCCCCGGGACTCGTCACGCGTATTTAATTGCCGCTCCAGCTTTTTGATTTAGATCGCGTCTATTGTCATTAGTTTTTCAATCTCGCGACATGCATCTAGGAGCTCCCATTCAATATAATGCGCTGTACCACAACATTCAACGAGGTGCTGTCCCACAGAGAATCCTTCTTTTGATGCTCCGAAATTCTAGTAGTACTATGTCGGCTGGTTTGGCCAACATAGATGGAACTGCATCCATTTCATGTAACTTTATATACTACATGGGATTTCAGATTTTTATCAAAAGATGATTTTCGGGTGGGCAAGCAGGTTCTTAGTTTTCTCACAATAGAATTTAAAATGCGATTTTAAAAGTAAAAAAAAACAAAGATCTGGTAGCCCTCCTTTAATTCAGCTGCTTTCCTTCACAAGCAAACAAAAGCAATAAATGTCTGAAAAACAATTATGTAACAAAAAGAACTTGTAACGTAGGAAAGCTTCAATTTAAGGAAACACGGCCGAAGAAAAAATTCACATTGGATTCCACAATAACAGAAATTATAAAATTTTATAATTTTTAATTTTAGAAATCAGATGGTTCAAAATAAATTTCAATGCAGAAGGTATATGACAAAACTATACAGGAAACTTAATAAAAAGGATTTTTAAAAAAATTACTCAACATGTCATGCAATTCGGTTTTTTCAAAATAATTTTCAATTTTTCGAAATAAATCCGATAAAACAATTTACTCAATCAGTCTAATTTAGACATAACAAGATCAAACTGAAGCAATGGAAACCGCTTAAGCTAATAATTTCAAATGGAAATCCTCAACGTCCATCTTAAACCTTTATTTGGCTGAAAGGTACTATTTTCAAACAGCTGTAAAAATGGGTAAAAACATCAAAGATATTCCAAATGAAGCAATGCATGCGTTCATTTTGGAAATATCTTTCTTTATTGCACTTTACTTCTTGATTGCATCTACCGCAGCAACGGCTGAACTTTATTTCTTGTTTGTTTTCTTTAGTTGAATTCGTTGGAACGTTTTGTGCCACGAATCTTGTTTTCTGTCTTGTTTTCAAAAAGATAGGCAGAAGTGAAGAAGAAAGACTCAAACAGGCTTGTGAGCAGCACTGACGGTTCAACTGACGGTTCATTATACGTTTTTGACATAAAAGTAATTAATTTTGCATTAATTTTATTTTCGATATTTTGTAGTATGAATTTAAAGCAGCATTAAAACACCAAATTTGACTATTATAAACAACAGAAAATTTGTAATTTACTTTTTACAATACATTACTACGGTAAAAATAGCATGAAAAAAAGTTGTGTTGTGAGAAATTAAATATGAATCAATATGGTTTGAAAACTAAGTACAGCAGTAAAAGTAGAGAAACAACACTGATCCATTGCGCTAAGAGCAGACAAATTAGCGCAAAATGATCAAAAAACAACTGCTACGATTAGCACTGTAAAAGTCAGTTCTGAAAGAACATGTTAACAATTGTTGTTCTTGTTTTCAAAAAATGAAAAAGTAGAGCAGTTACAAAAACAATAGAAAAGCTAAGGAATAAAAATTGTAGAATCCAATTAAGAGTAATATCAAAAATTAAAAGAACGCTTAATCTTCTTAAGTTGTTCTGATTTTTTTGATTGTTCTACATTTTTACATGTTCTAACAAATTCTAATAAACTAATACGGTGATACTTAATGGATAGTAGAAAACCTGATATTAGTAACCCTATTAGTCAGAACCATGACCGTCTTATGACAAGTGAATGAACGAGAAATTTAGATCATGCAGAACTAAAAAACTGAAATGCGCAAAAGCCAAAACAGTCAAGCGAAAATTTTGCACCCTTTTACAATAAATGCTTCCAACTTCGTTCGACATCAAAATAAAATGCAAATAATTGAATGCTGATTTGGCCCTGCAGGTACACCAACTCAGTCCAGTAAAAGAACCAGATTAGAGGTTTTCAGATTAGAACTACAAACTTCAGTTTCATGAGGAGAATATCAGTCTCATAATTTGTAACTTAAACAGGAAACTGTTGATAGTGATTTGCTTTTTCTTGCACACATCCAACTGCAATTCAAAAAAATTGGGTCAATATTATTGTAAAATTGATGATCAAATCACTGATCAATACTTCTGCAAAGTATTGACGCGGCGTTCAGGTACCGCAACGTTGCAAGGGAAAACAAATTAATGAAAGGTTTTTAAGAAAAATTTTAAGATGGCTGGTAGTAAATGACTATCACACGTCTCTGATTTTTATTGTTCAGTTACAGCTACTGCTGAAAAGAACTTCTCCCCAAAAAAGTAGCTGATTTAAGTAACTTATCAAGCTCCAACAAGAATCGTCAAGACAGAGTCAGAAATTTTTCGAGGCCGACCCATTTAAACGCAATTTTTAGAGCATAAAAAATTGGGCATATAGAACACGATGAAAAAAGAAGCATTATGCGAATAGCTAACTTCATAGTGAGCTAGTGTTCCCTTTTTTCGGCAATTTCCATCTGTTTAAAATTTTTATCCAGCATCCTTCGCATTGCATCTTGACCATAAAAATATCTTCAAAATCGCTCGAAAATTATCAGATCAAACCAGAGAAATTATTGAAAACAGTGACAACTGCGAGTCGTTACTTCAGAAACATTTTTCACGATGAACATTAACTAAGATTCATTACATCTGACAATTGAACCCACCATACCATATAAGCCCACAACTGCATACTTTTAAAATTTTGTTCATGCTAATATGGTGACAATTTACATCAACATACAAAGTTAAGCAGAAAAAACTAAGCCACTTTAAAATTTTGACGCCCAATTCAAGATCACTTACACCATCGAATTGAATCGGAATTATACATTCAAACTCAATTAGCAGAGTCAGAAGTCATCTTAAGTGATGTTAGTCAGGTATGATGTAAAATCTTAGATGTAAAATCTTAATTATTTAGTCAAGTGTTAGATGAATAAGTAAGAAATATGAAGTCAACAACACAAATTCATTTGCTGAGAAACAAAAATTTAAAGCTAATAATATTAATTTTGCTGCTTCAAGCATTCAAAGCTAAAATAATTTGCATGCTTTGTGAATACTGAGCTTAGATTCATTAAAAAATGCCATTCTGGAAAATAGTTTCTCACTGGTTGATTGAGAATTAGACTTAGGAACGCAATTTCTACAGCAGTTCTTGTTTTTTAATGTTGTTTGCTTTTTGGGGGTCAAGATCTAAGGATCTGGTAGTACCGCCCATCCTTCTAGTGCTCGCAGACAATTTTGGTTTCCAGCAGACGCCTTCCCGCCCTACATTAAGTGTGTAATTTACGCAGACCGAACTGAAATTCATCTACAAATACAAATGATTGGAAAATGTTTTCTCACTGTCGGTTGATAATTTTACTTTAGACAGTTGACTAATTGCCCATGTGTTTGGTATTTTGTTTTTTGATCGTTTGTTTTTCGACCAAAACTTCTATGCATCAATCCAAATTTTTCCATTTTTTGAGTCTTGAAGGAAAGCCTTTTCAATCGTGCTCCTCTAAAAATTTTGCACTCTGTACATACTCAGCTCATACTCAATTAAAATTAACAAAATACTTGGAAACGTTTTCCTATCAGTCCAGTTATAATTTGATGGCAATAAATACTTCCGACAGTTTCTCCGAAAATTTTTGTGCTGTTGCTTTGCTTGTTAAAAAAAATTATAGTAGATGGTTTCTCAGCTCAGTTTACAAAACATGTATTAGGGGTCAGTTGGGAGCGGGGGTCCATTTACAAGCACCCCTAACAGTTTGAATTTATGTCGCCTCAACAGCTTCGGTGAATCGCATAGCTCAAAGCTAGTAACTCTTAGCGAACTGCTCAGTAAATTAATGCCCTCTGTGTTTTACCTGTTTCTCCTTTTTTTCAGGACAAAAAGTCAAATGGTCAGTCAAAAAAACTATCCGGCGAAAGAAGAAACGTCGGCAGTATCAAAAATCGCGTTTAAATTATAGCGGTAGAATACCACAAAACAACTCGACAAGTCGTGCAACAAAATCACTAAAACTAACCTTACCTAAGTGAGAAATATCAACGAGAAAAAAAAATAAAAAACCTAATTGCCTAATGAAATTGTAGAAAGTACCTGAAAAAACGCATATACAATTTTTAGCTCAGGAATGTGGTGGCGAGGGGTTGGTGGGAGCTGGTAGGGAAGGGGTTGGCGGGGCGATGAGGGTGGAAGGCCTCGGGTAGGTAGGTGGGTTGATAGGTTGGTTTGAGTTAGGTTAGGTAGGTTGGTGGGTAGGTAGAAGGGGTAGGTAAGTGGGGGGGGGGGGGGGGGGGGGTAGGTGGAGGTGATGGGAGATAGGATAGGTGAGGGTTCCTGTAGGTTGGATTTCTTGAAGGGACTATTTCAGGAATGAAACTTCTGAAAAGGTCCCTTCGACCTTAAAAATTACCACCAGTTCCTCATTCTATTCATTAGAAACTAAGCTCCTGTTAAGCTCTACGTCAACGTTCTAAAATAGAAGTCAATGTTAGAAAAAAATACGTCGAATTCAGGTCGAACAAATTTGCTTCAGCTTTGAAAAACCTGTAGAATACCAATATCCCTCTTCGGGTCGTTAAAAGACCAGCAAGACTAATATAATTGCTGCAAACTTTCGTGCTATATCGATCTTCACGTGCTATTTTTTACATAGTAACGTGCTGTATAGCAACACAATTTGTAAGAAGGCGCTTAAAATACGCTTCAAGCGCCCACTTACAAATTAGAAGGCGAAACAGAATATATTCGAGAATCTTTAAAGTCTTACAGGATTTGTTCAAACAATCCTGGTTCAGACTTGATTTCGACTTCGGGTAACCTTCAACGTGTAATTCTGATCAGTATCTTTGGGGACTCTTTTTAGAATCTGGATAACTAGGGCATTTTACTAATCTTCTAAGATGAAGGACTCACCGACTAACTGGACAACAGCTTGAATCAGTTTGGCAATGTCTTTGTTAGACATTAGCTCCGCTCTGCCAGTCTCCCGTGCTGCTATGTTGGTTAGGCATCCTACCAAGCTAGTAACGAAGCGAGATTCGTCACTTGAATCATTTCTGTAATAACAAGTATCATAGAGTACTTTCAGCGCCCCAACTACAGATAAACTACTGTAAATAAGCATGTACACGTAGGGGTTTGCAAATAATCTGTTCTGCTCAAAAAAAGTTCTCCGTGGAAATTATCTCAATCAAACGTCTGTCAATATTATCCAGATCTCTACAAAGACAAAACGCGTTGCCTCCAAAGCCCAGTCGAGTTGCCAAATGTATCCAATATAAGGCTCCAGACCAATGTGATCTCTGATCAGACCATTTCCGACCAAAGTGAGCTCTAATAAAACTCGACTGAGAAATTGTCCAAAATTTTCTGTGACTATGGCGCAGACTGCTTTCAAGACACTGTTCAGACATGCATACGCAAAAAATGTCTGATAAGATCAAACGTTTTTGCTACATGAGCCAATGCAATCAAGATCAATAATCAACTCGTGGATTTGTACCGATAAACTATAAACCGCATCTGATCAGACTCTCGTGTGTTGCAAGTACGTTCAACGAGCGCTTTATTATCAGACCCTATTCAGATAATTTTCCAGTCAAACGGGGTCTGATCAGAGGTCGCCTTTGTCGGGGACATAAAAACTTAACTTCGTTAATAACCAATAAAAGTATAAGAATAGTTATGAATTTTTGATAAATACAGTGAGAACAAATTACAGCTAGTCCTAAGGTTCCTGTAAATAACTACTCCGGGCGTATTGATCTCAAACGACAGTCGAAGGGTTGACTGTGCTTGCAGCTAACTTAAGCACATGTTGGCTAGCCTCAGGGGCGAGGAGTAAAAGCGAGGGAAGGGGCAAGGGGTAATGGGAGGGGCTTAAATAGTAGGAGAAGTAGTCCAACATCTTCATCACAGAATTAAAATCCACCCCCTCAACCATTCATCAGCAACTTCGGTTAACCGTAGACCTAGAGCCTACTAAAATTCCCAGAAAACCGCTAAGACTCTTAATGCCCTCAGGTTCTGCCAGTTTATCTCGATATTGGAAACAGAAATATAACTTAAATCTCTCAAGCGAGCAAAAGAATGTTGTCGAATGTTCTAATTAAAGAATGAAAAAAAAAACAGTCACGTGGAACCTTTGCATTACTAAAATACACTCATGTTTACCATAATTGTCTCAAATTCTCGAGAAAAATTAAAAATTGAGCTACCAATGCCAAGTAACTTTTTGAGGTAATTCACTGTTTTGAAGCTGGTTTCCACTTTAACTTGCATATTGACTAATCAGTTTTAAGAACTCACGTATAATTGAGGGCAAAACATTTTCAGTCATGATAATTTGTTCAGTTGTAATAGTTTCACAACAATTCCAACGGCCGCTTGAACATGGCCATGGTTCGTGAGTCATGGCCGCAGGCCGTAATCTCATGTCAGGTTGAAGGCAACACTTAATTTCAGGCGATGACAATCAAGATTATTTTTCAATCTAAGCTTCAATTTTTTCCCATATATCGTCCATTTTTATTTTTTTTACTGACAGATGCGTTCTGTGTTGAGATTCAACAGTACATCAGCACGCAGCACTGTGATCAGAACACCACTGAAAGTCTGTTGGGGTTGATCAAAACCAAGGCGTCCAGATGCTGGCAACTGCCAGTCACCTCATGAACAGATTTCGAATCACTGTAGATCAAGACGTCATTATGCAAAGCTGTTCAACTATTCGTAAAAAACATAAATTAATGGCATAGTCAATAATTTTTTTTCTACACTTGAGTTTTCTTTTTATTAGCAACACTTTTAGAAGAGACTTCGTTAGTTGAATGAATGATTGAAAACGTCAATTTTCATGAAATGAATATATTATATCAATATTGAGAGATTTCTTCAAGTTCAAAATCATTCTCTGATCAGACTAGTTTGAACGCACTTTAGTCTAATAAGATCCAACTTCGAGCGCACTTTAGTCTGATCCGAGGTGGTTTCGAGCGCGCTTCAGTCTGATAACAGGCGATTTCGAGCGTACTTCAGTCTGATCAGAGGAGGATTCGAACACACACTAGTCTGTCTAATCAGGGAGTGACTTTCGAGCGCAGAAGTCTGAGCAGAGCCGGATTCGAGCGCACAAGTCTGATCAGAGGTGGCTTCGAGCGCACATTAATCTGATCAGGGGTGACTTTTGAGCTCACAAGTCCGATCAGAGGAAGTTTTCGATCGCACTTTAAGTGCACACGGAGCTTCGAGAGCATTATAGTCTAATCAGAGGACAATTCAGTCTCGGTCAGTCTGATCAGAGGTCGCATTTGTCTGGGGGTGGTCTGATCAGAGGCCATTTCGGTCTGGAACTCAACCTGGGCAGCCACCCACTTTTGTATCTTGCACAATGCACGGCGAAATTGGACTACCTGCTTATACTTAATCCTCTCAATTGGCCGGTTAGTCGTGTCCAATTTCTTTGAAAATGGCCACGACTCTTCATTTCGGTTCTTCATTCCAAATCTTGGCTAAATGCAAGGGAAAGGAACGTCTGAGAGCTAGCTACCTGGGATCAAGTTTTCTCGGAAATTGTACTCCGCTGAAGGAAGTTGAAGCAGTGAGTGGGGGCGACACAAATTTTCCAATCACTTTGCCTGACAAATTGACCAATTCGCTGAGATCAGAGCCACAGAGAGATTCAAGTGCATCGTCACTCTTCAAAGTCTAGAAGGCAAACAATTTCTTCTCGATTTCAGTTTTACAGCAACTACTTTTCAACTAATGAATTGATTTAGGAACCTCATGGGAAAATGTCTCACCTAATGTTATAAGTTTAAATTCCTGAAGATATCTAAAATATAACTGAAACATACATCTATATTCTTCTATTTGACTAAGAGTTGACTTAGAATTTACTGGGAAATCAAATAAACTGTTTTCACTTCATTCGTCAAAATTAATATGTTTTTGATGTACGTATGTTCACTTTTTGTTTACAGCTTGAATAAACTTCTTTCAGGAAAAAAATAATAAAGATTCAAATCGTGACGAAAGGTGAGAGCAATGTGTTCCTCATATCAAGGATTGTTCAATATCCTATATTCAGTGTCAGTTGACTCATCAAGACTCACTATCAAAGTTTAGCCAGAAGAGCTTGTTCTAATATTAGTCCCGTCCATTTTATTACACTAAAATTTTCACAAAAATAGTTTTTCAATTTTCCAAAACCTTGAAAGCAAAAAATTTCGATTAACTCAAAATATAAGTACATCCAAATGAAACAAATGTAAAAAAAAGGTTGAATATTATCCAGTCTATCGTATGGCTTAACTAACTTCGGTTGCTAGGTATACTGATTTCACAGTTATATCAACAAGACGCCAATACACCTCAATACACCCATCAAGAAAGATCAATTATTTGTCAGAGAAAAGGTTTACTGAGATTATCTTGAAAGCACATAGAACTAATTCTTTTTAGAATAATTGAGCACTCTGCCTTTTTTCTAAAGCAGAAAATATCATGAGTGTTAACTTAATAAAGTTAAAACCCATTTATTGAATGGAGAAAATTGGTTCTTCGGCAAAATTTGAAAGCCAAAAAAATGACTAACCGGTTCGTTTTTGATTCTTCTATGTTGATACCAACAAATAATGTAGCACTTATTGATATTCAGAAAAATTTTGAAAACTAACACTGAAATTCAGACTAAAATGTACGAGTTCATTAAGTTTTGTTTTTTGAGAGAAATGATTGTGATACAGTTACAAATTTAGTATACAATCTCGACTACTAATTGACCACGTTGTGAATTTGATAACGTTGTGAAAAAGTATCTAGAATTTAGTAGTGGGGAAAAAGGGGCTATTCCGCCACTTCCTAATCGGAAGACGACTGAATACCCCCCTTTTCCCACTACTCTATATAGCATACAAATAAATGTAAATACACACAAAAATAATAATATGATCAATCCCCTCTTTTATCCACTACTCTACATACATACTAATCTGCGAAAATTCACTTCTTATTCATTTTAAATCTGTCATTTCTTGTCTCACTTAGTGCAATCCACTAGTACAGAGTTAAGCTGGTAATTGTCCATTATCAGACGGAGAGTTCGGGTTCTATCTCCACCGACTCCGGTGGAAGTATCCCAGATACTAGTGTAACTAGAGAGATCGTGTAAAAGGCACGTAAACAAACTTGCGACAAAACTTGAACAAAAAAGAAAACTTGAACAAAAATTGAATGAAATATTAAAATAATGATTTTCATATATCCCCCTAATCAATATTTAATCAATCTAAAACTAAAACTTTCTGTCTCACTTGGCGTAGTGGTTAAATCATCGAGTCTAGTTAAGTTGCTTTAGCAAACAGAAGGTTTGGGCTTCCTTCCTCACTAACTCCAGTGAACGTCCCCCGACTCGGATGAATTACTATGAAACTAAGTGAGATAAAAAAAACCAATTTCACAGTAAGGTTGATCAGTGAAACTGCTTCGCAGATCACTGCTGTGAGACTGTTTATGGGACACACTGTGATGGGTATACAGTCAAAAACACTGAGATCGGTGGAAACACAGTGATTAGTGTATTTCAGTATAACTAGTGAGACCGTGTAACAAGCACGTAAAACCAAATTGCGAAAATTGTTGTAACCACTTCGTAGATAACTTGAACAAAAAGAGCACAGTCAAAAAACACTGAGATTGGTGGAAACACAGTGATCAGTGTTTTTCAGTGTAACCTGAACAAAAAAACCAGCTTAACTCTTTTATAAATTTTAAATTTTGATAATATTTATATAATATTAAGATCCTTGTTTATATTTACTACTTGGTCAAGTCATCATTAAGCTAAAACCCAAAGTAATAGCAAAACTTAATAATTTATTTAAAAAATAAATCAAAAGACTGCTCACGAGTATGAACAATAAAAAGCAATGTCATTGAATTATGAAGAGTTTTAGTCTTGTTAGTCTTTGTTTTTGACGTTATTTTGCAAAAAAAAACAACAAAATCAATTTAACCGTTCAAGTAATTACACTGAAACTGGCCACGTTGAGGTTAATGAACGCGTGACCTTTGATCAGACCCCAATCAGGCCCTTGTCTACACTGCCCTGAGCTCAAACTGATTTCCAGGCTCCGTAAATTTGGTCTGGAAGCACACCTTGTTTTTGCTCGACTTAGGTATGATGAGTTGGGATCTCAAATTCAGACATGTTAAGGCTTTTGGGCTTTACCAAAATTACCAAAACCTGTTTTATAAACTTTTGTACTGATCAGACCAAATTACAAATTTTAGCTTGTGTCAAGACCTTCCACTGAAAATTGTGACGAATTTCGCGCAACCGAGGCTTTTAGATCTTATAATGTGAGTAGCATTATACTCCAATTGGAGCCCAGCTAAAATGATCGTTTAGTAATGTGTATATTGGTACCTCCGCAGCATAGAGCCGCGATACGGTACCAATATACACATTACTCTATTTCACTTTATATATCCACTACTCTGTATTCACTTCTATATTTAAAATCTATCATTTCTTGTCTCACTAAAAGCAAGCCACTAGTGTCGAGTTAAGCTGGTAATTAAATGTTATCAGACGGATAGTTTGGGTTCTATCCTCACTGACTCCAGTGGACGTCCCCAGACACTAGTATAAAACTATTGGGACCGTGTAAAAAGCACGTAAAACCAACTTGAACAAAAATAACTTGAACAAAAAGCAAACTTGAACAAAAATTGAAAAAAATATTAAAATAAAAAAAATTTTCATATGTCCCCCAATCAACATTTAATCAATCTAAAACTAAAACTTTCTGTCTCACTTGGTGTAGTGGTTAAATCATCGAGTCTAGTTAAGTTGCTTTAGCAAACGGAAGGTTTTGGGGTTCCTTCCTCACTATCTCCAGTGAACGTCCCCCGATTTGATGAATTGCTATAAAATTAAGTGAGATAAAAAAACTAAATTCACAGTTCTTAGAAATGATGATCCCTGCTGTGAGACTGTATATGGGACACACTGTGATGGGTATACAGTCAAAAACACTGAGATCGGTGGAAACACAGTGACTAGTGTTTTTCAGTGTAACTAGTGAGACCGTGTAAAAAGCACTTAAAACCAGATTAAGAAAATTGGTGTAACCACTTCGTGGATAACTTGAACAAAAAGAGCACAGTCAAAAAACACTGAGATTGGTGGAAACACAGTGATCAGTGTTTTTCAGTGTAACCTGAACAAAAAACCAGCTTAACTCTTTTATAAATTTTAAATTTTGATAATATTTATATAATATTAAGATCCTTGTTTATTTTTATACTTGGTCAAGTCATCATTAAGCTAAAACCAAAAGTAATAGAAAAACTTAATAATTTATTAAAAAAATATAGCAAATTTCAAAATAATAGTGAAATCCCTCTTTTAAGAGCGAATCACTCTTTAAGAGCGAAATCGCCCCTATCGGAGTGATGCCCCAGTACAAAATCACTATTTATGGCGCTTAGAGAGTGATTTCCCTCTTTTTTAAAATAATTTTAAAAATTATCTAAATTTTTTAATAAATTTTTATTTTTTTTACTTTTCTATATTTTTTATTTTAAATTATCTGTACTCTTCAATAAATTTATATTCTCTTTTACTTTTTCTATATTTATTCCATTATTAAAAATAAATGATACAAAATTATAATATTTACACGAACAACTTTCCCCAGTTTGGGTAATAGCTCTTCGATGATTTAAATTTCTACTAAATCCTCTAGTTAACGTTAATTCTACATCTGGATGTTGTTTCTTTACATGAGCTCTTATCCCATCATATAGACAAATAACTTTAGCTGAAGTACAATTTTTACATGTATACTTACTCTCATCAAAATCAGTTAGTGGTTTTACAGAATTACATTTATTACATTTTTTAGTTAAGACTTTGGTGTTAAAGTTAGTTAGAGTTAGAGTTATAGTTAGAGTTAGAGCTAATGCTAGAGTTAGAGTTAAAGCTAGAGTTAGAGTTATAGTTAGAGTTTATGCTAGAGTTAGAGTAAATGCTAGAGTTAGAGTTAGAGTCAATGCTAGAGTCAGAGCTATAGTTAGGGCTAGAGTTAGAGTTAGAGTTAATACTAGAGCTAGAGTTATATCCAGATTCATCTTTATAAGAACAATCAGTTTTCATACAAATACCACTTAATGTTTTATCACCACATGCACATTTACTAATTTTATCTTCATGATATATTGAATGATGAAAAGCTAAATTAAAAGGGAGTCCACATTTATGTTTACACTCTAAATATTTTATAACCATTTATAATTGGTCAGATTTCAATTACACACATCATATTTAGCCAATATCTCAATTAAATCTTTAGTATTATCTTTAGATAGGATACACCTAGCTAAATATTCCTTCCCTGTCGTATTGAGTGTATTGGTATCACATCTTCTCTAACAAAATTTATAATTTCTCTAAATTCTTCATTTTTTACAAATAGTTTGTTTAAATATGTTTGTCCCTTTCTATTTAAAGTTCCCATTTCTTCATCTATATATTCTTCTTTTATCTTTTCGATGAACTGGTTTCTCTGCTTTTCTTCCCCATATCCAAAATGGTGAAACATGGACGAAGTCCCATTAACCAATGTACTTGCTCTATTTAATATATTACTTGCATTCGTTGCCACATGCCCAGCAGTTTTTACTGTTGTATCAGGACTCATATAATTATATGTCATAAAACATGTACCTATAATTCCTAAAATAGTTGATGCTAACCTAAAACCATCAGATTTAACCATTTCTTGTGTTAAACCATCATTCTGTATTTTAATACCTTTTAATGTAAGAAGTTTATTAAAATAGAACTGATAATCATCATGATTAATAGTATTTCTATCTGTAGCATTTATCATGAGTGGTTTCATATATGCTATAAGTTTATTTTTGTCATCACTTTCTAATTTATCTTATAAACTAAAAGCTTTTAAATCAAGGAAACCAACTCTCGAGCCATATATCCTAGTTCTGTTTTTATCAATAATAATAAACGTATTCTCTTTCTTATTATATTTAATTATACCATAACGAAGTTCATCTGATATTCCATCTGTACAATTATAATAGTTACTATTTAACTCACTAATTATTTTATTGAAGTTATGTTCACATTTATATTTTTCATTAAAATTTTTAAATAGATCAGCTCCATTATAAGTTGTTAAAAAAATAGTATCTCAACCCATTCTTGCTGTATTAATTATTTGAGCTGGTTTATGAAACATTACAAACATTTGAATATTATAATGTCTTCCTTCTGTGAAATAATAAGCTATATCCTTATTTAACTTATCACCCATATCGTCAAGAACAATTACACTATCTTTGAATTTAGACTTATTTTTTGATGTGATCATAATTATTTCGCATGTATTAAACCCAATATAAATCTCACCAGTCGCAACATCTATCCAATCTCTATCATCTTTACATACTATGATTATATTTTTAGCTTGATCAATGAACGAACTTTGTTCGTGGTTTACCAAATTAATTCCCTGATCTTGGTCTTGGTTTTGATCTAAGTATAATTTTAAATATTGTCTAATAAAATATGTTTTACCTGTTCCAGTTCCACCATAAACAATAGTATGTAATGGTGACTTTTCATATTCAAATCTAACTAGACTCCTATTCATAAATCCACCAAAACTTTCTTATAGTTTTGTATATTTACTTGGTATTGAATCATATATTATATAACAAATTCCAATTAAGAGAAAAAATTATAACTGCGCTACCTGGCTCCATTTTTATACCTATTAAAAATGCTTATCCTAACTTTTGAAGAATTTAATATTAAATTTAATATTGATAATAATGCTATGAGTGATATCAGAATAAAAGATATAGGAAAAGGTATAAGTCTAACACCAATTGAAATATTGATGAGAGATCAAAGTCCTAAAACAATCTGTGAACCTAACTCCAACACTATTGTAAATTTACATCCAACTGCTGGTACACATTGGGTTTTAGGTATAAGAAGAGAAGGTGGTCCAACATTTTACTTTGATAGTTTTGGTGTTGAGACCCCACCATTATTTTTAGAAGAATATATTGATCTAGGCTCTAATGAGAATACAACAATATGATGAGCCTTATTGTGGGGCTTATTGTTTATATATGATCTATCTTATTGATAGAGTATTTAGAATTAACAATGCTTTGAATATTCTAAATAATCAATGTAAATATCCAGGAATATATATTGATTGTTTTTGTTTAAGTTGTAATGTTAATGATAATGTTAATGTTAATGATAATGTTATTGATAATGTTAATGATAATGATAATGTCATTGATAATGATAATGATAAAGATAATGTTAATGATAATGATAATGCTAATGATAATGTTAATGATAATGATATTGTTAATGTTAAGGATAATGATAATGTTAATGTTAATGATAATGATAATGATAATGTTAATGATAATGGTAATGTTAATGATAATGATAATGTTAATGATAATGATAATGATAAAGATAATTTCATATATCTATTTGGTGAAAAACATCAAAGGGTAAATCTAACAACAAAGAATATCCGCGAACAGACTCCGTCTGTGGTAAACCAAGCAGTTACGCTGATCCTAGTAACAATATCTCTGTAAATATAAATGAAGATCTACAATCATGGCTAAATGATGATAATATAATTACAGAAGCTACACTCCCAGAGAACTTTAGATGTATAATATCTGGTCCTAGTGAATACGGCAAGACATTCTTATTATAAAAACTAATTCTGGCTAGAAAATACTTTGATAAGCTATACAACATTGGTCCTACTGGCGATCAATATGAAGGTCTAGAGAGAATAAATCATAAAGCAGATGTCGAGTTTGTTAAAGATATAAAAGATTTACCCTCTCTCGATCAACTACCCAAAGACTTAAAGAAACCAATGATATTCGATGGTGTTAGAGCCAAAGAACCAGTTATTAATGAATACTTTTGTAGAGGTAGACATAATAATTGCAATATGATATATCTTAATCAAAATCTATTCACAATAGATAGACCGAGTGTTAGAGAGAATTGGAATCTATTTATTGTATTTGAACAAAGAAGTGAAGTCCTCATATCTATATATCAAGATTTCTTTAATAATTTTGAACTTAGTTATAACGATTTTTCTAATATATGTAATAAGGTATGGAAAGAGCCTTTTAATTATATTGTCATTGATATAACTAAAAATAAAAATATTAATGGTAAACTAAAAATTAATTGGGATCGGAGAGTTTTGTAGTTTAGTTTAAGTTTATATCAATATCTAGAGTTAGATCTATAATTTAGACTAGATCAACGAAGTTGCTGGTTACACCAGATGTAAAGTAAACCTTAATACATCACCATAAAAGTCTATAGGTCTTCCATGCTCATCTTTAATATGAAACTCTAAATATTCTATTCTATCTTTTACATTTTGATACAAGATATTAGTTGGTATAATATTTATCAAGTAACCTGGTTGTTCTGTTAGAGTAAAAGTATATAGTATGTCTGTGTTATTCCCATTATCTTTAACACCAGATATCACATTACAATGAATGTTAATAGTACTAAAACCCATAATATCAACAATTTTCAGAGATATATATTTACCTTTTTTATAAACTATTTTTCTAAAGCCCAGTAATGGGGCTATTGAGTTTTCTACATCAAAGCTGAGTGCTCCTCGTTTTATTTCCATTAAACATTTCCTCGTATTCTTATCAGGTTTTATTATAACATTACCATTAGTTTCTTCTTTTATTAATTCTGCTATGTCAGTTAACTCATATGATCCTGGTGTAATAGTTGAATATAGCAACGGGATTTCTTTATAATTATAATTAAGGACAGATGTAAAGTTTGGGCTAGAATGGGGCTTCGCCCATGTTGGGGTACCAGGGCCTACAGCCCATTCACCATTAGAGTTGGGGTTAGAGCTAGAATTAAAGTTAGGGTCAGAACTAAGAGCCTGAGGTAAAGCTTCTTTACCATCTAAAACAGTACTAGCATATAAGAATTGATTATTCCTTCTATTCACATTAAGCATTGAGTTATAAACTGATAATCTAATTAAACCTAATTTTGTTGTTATAAGTATAGGTCCATTAAAGTTGAACTTTTCTGTTGGCTTTATCATTCTAAAGTTAAATGTATGCTCTTCTTCAGTTTTAGTTAAAGCATCATGTATCTTTTGTAGTTCCCATAAGATTAAGTTATCCGTCATTTTTTGACTTAGAAAAATGGATTTTAATTTGGATACAACTTATGGTTTTAATAATAATATATACAAAAGTAAGATTATAAAATATAAACCCAATAATCTAGCAACAATGAATACGGTTAATACTAATATTAATATCATTCTCAATAGAGAAGAGAATCATTTTAATTTGCGTGATTCGTATCTAGAGATAGAGTTTGTGGTATTAGATAATGCTGGTGGTGTATTTGCTGATAATGCTAATATCAGATTAGTTAATTATGCTATGATTGCATTATTTAGTTCAGTTAAGCTTGAAACTAGTGGTGGTAGTTAATGATAATGATATTATTAATGTTAAGGATAATGATAATGTTAATGTTAATCTTAATGATAATGATAATGTTAATGATAATGGTAATGTTAATGATAATGATAATGTTAATGATAATGATAATGACAAAGATAATTTTATATATCTATTTGGTGAAAAACATCAAAGGGGTAAATCTAACAACAAAGAATATCCGCGAACAGACTCCGTCTGTGGTAAACCAAGCAGTTACGCTGATCCTAGTAACAATATCTCTGTAAATATAAATGAAGATCTACAATCATGGCTAAATGATGATAATATAATTACAGAAGCTACACTCCCAGAGAACTTTAGATGTATAATATCTGGTCCTAGTGAACGCGGCAAGACATTCTTATTATGAAAACTAATTCTGGCTAGAAAATACTTTGATAAGCTATACATCATTGGTCCTACTGGCGATCAATATGAAGGTGTAGAGAGAATAAATCATAAAGCAGATGTCGAGTTTGTTAAAGATATAAAAGATTTACCCTCTCCCGATCAACTACCCAAAGACTTAAAGAAACTAATGATATTCGATGGTGTTAGAGCCAAAGAACCAGTTATTAATGAATACTTTTGTAGAAGTAGACATAATAATTGCAATATGATATATCTTAATCAAAATCTATTCACAATAGATAGACCGAGTGTTAGAGAGAATTGGAATCTATTTATATTATTTGAACAAAGAGGTGAAGTCCTCATATCTATATATCAAGATTTCTTTAATAATGTTGAACTTAGTTATAACGATTTTTCTAATATATGTAATAAGGTATGGAAAGAGCCTTATAATTATATTGTCACTGATATAACTAAAAATAAAAATATTAATGGTAAACTAAAATATAATTGGGATCGGAGAGTTTTATAGTTTAGTTTAAGTTTATATCAATATCTAGAGTTAGATCTATAATTTAGACTAGATCAAAGAAGTTGCTGGTTACAGCAGATGTAAAGTAAAACTTAAAACATCACCATCAAAGTCTATAGGTCTTCCATGCTCATCTTTAATACGAAACTCTATATATTCTATTCTATCTTTTACATTTTGATACAAGATATTAGTTGGTATAATATTTATCAAGTAACCTGGTTGTTCTGTTAGAGTAAAAGTATATAGTATGTCTGTGTTATTCCCATTATCTTTAACACCAGATATCACATTACAATGAATGTTAATAGTACTAAAACCCATAATATCAACAATTTTCAGAGATATATATTTACCTTTTTTATAAACTATTTTTCTAAAGCCCAGTAATGGGGCTATTGAGTTTTCTACATCAAAGCTGAGTGCTCCTCGTTTTATTTCCATTAAACATTTCCTCGTATTCTTATCAGGTTTTATTATAACATTACCATTAGTTTCTTCTTTTATTAATTCTGCTATGTCAGTTAACTCATATGATCCTGGTGTAATAGTTGAATATAGCAACGTGATTTCTTTATAATTATAATTAAGGACAGATGTAAAGTTTGGGCTAGAATGGGGCTTCGCCCATGTTGGGGTACCAGGGCCTACGGCCCATTCACCATTAGAGTTGGGGTTAGGGCTAGAATTAAAGTTAGGGTCAGAACTAAGAGCCTGAGGTAAAGCTTCTTTACCATCTAAAACAGTACTAGCATATAAGAATTGATTATTCCTTCTATTCACATTAAACATTGACTTATAAACTGATAATCTAATTAAACCTAATTTTGTTATATTAAGCATAGGTCCATTAAAGTTGAACTTTTCTGTTGGCTTTATCGTTCTATTCACATTAAACATTGACTTATAAACTGATAATCTAATTAAACCTAATTTTGTTATATTAAGCATAGGTCCATTAAAGTTGAACTTTTCTGTTGGCTTTATCGTTCTATTCACATTAAACATTGACTTGTAAACTGATAATCTAATTAAACCTAATTTTGTTATATTAAGTATAGGTCCAATAAAGTTGAACTTTTCTGTTGGCTTTATCATTCTAATGTTAAATGTATGCTCTTCTTCAGTTTTAGTTAAAGCATCATGTATCTTTTGTAGTTCCCATAAGATTAAGTTATCCGTCATTTTTTGACTTATAAAAATGGATTTTAATTTGGATACAACTTATGGTTATAATAATACTATATACAAAAGTAAGATTATGAAATATAAACCTAATAATCTAGCAACAATGAATACGGTTAATACTAATTTCAATATCATTCTCAATAGAGATAAGAATCATTTAAATTTGCGTGATTCGTATCTAGAGATAGAGTTTGTGGTATTAGATAATGCTGGTGGTGTATTTGCTAATAATGCTAATATCAGATTAGTTAATTATGGTACGATTGCATTATTTAGTTCAGTTAAGCTTGAAACTAGTGGTGGTAGGACTATTGAATATATAGATCATTGTCATCCTAATCTATTGATGTATAAGTTTTTAACTAGTACTCATGATGAATATGTGAGTGGTTTTGTTAGAAATCAAGGTAATAGAGATAGTCAACTTAAAGATGACCATACTGCTGCAGAACGAGGTCTTATGTATATGATGGTTAAGATGAGTGATCTATGTGGTTTCGTAAATGATTTAGAAAATATTATATTTGGTTTAGGATTTAAACTAATATTAAAAAGAAATAATAATGATAGAACTCTATTTAGAGTTAATGCTGGGGCTGATGCAGTTGGTAGTGATGGTAATATAGTTATTAGAGATATATCATGGTGTGTGCCTAGTATTGATCCTAGTAATGACAATAGAATTATTGTGCAAAAGGGTTTAAGTAAAAAAGAATAATGTACAATTTAGTTATTATGAAAGAAAGAAATTTTATAAGAATGTACCCAATGCTACTAACTTCTTGTTTGATCTAGGTATGGAAAGTGGTATGGAAAGACCACAATATATAATAGTTGGTTTTGAAAATAATAATGTTAATGAACAAACTCATGATGCAAGTACATTTGATATAATGAATGTTACTGAATGTTATTGAAAGATTGGTAGTGAGTTTTATCCCGAGGACAGAATGAATATTAATTCTAGAACTAATAATTATAATGAAGCTTTTAAAGAGGTTGTTAGCTTTAATAAAGATTATAATGGGCTACAACATAGTATAAAACCATATATAAATCATAGAACATTCAAAAGTAATTATAGAATATATGTATTCGATACTAGATATCAAAGTGATCATATAGGTCCATAACCAATACAACTTAATTTTAAATTTAGTACTGCAGTTGCAGATGTTATATGTCATGCATTAGTATTAACTAGAAAGGATATTAGTGTTAAGAGTGATGGTAATAAGATGGTTGATATTATATCTTAGGCCTAGTTATAGTCATGGTCATTGTTATAGTCATTGTTATAATTATGGTGAAACATGGGCGAAGCCCCATAGACATTGTCATGGTGAAACATGGGCGAAGCCCCATATCTCTAAACTATTTCTTACATGTCTTAACAAAACCCTTAGCATAAATAATATCTAATTTCTTTTTATTCTCTTGAGATAGGCCCTTAGCTTCAAGCTTTGTCTTAGGCTTAGTCTTCGAGCTTCGCTCGCGGGTGGCACCCGTAGTCTTAGGGTTAGGTTTAACAACAAAAGGATTATACTTTTTAACTTCCCTTATTTTTTATATATAGAAATGAGTCTTTTGCAGAAATTTAAAACTAATTCATATTGTGTTGGTGGTAGACATTATAGTGGTAATAATAACATAAGAGGTTTTATTACTTCAACAGGTACTAAAATGTTAAAAGGTAATTGTGTTAAATGTAAGAGAAATAAGTCAATGACTGTCAGTGTTGCAACAATAGAAGCAGAGGGATTGAAAGATTTCTTTAAAAGTGTTGGTAGAGCTACAGTTAACTTCGAAAAGAAAGTTGTTAATAATCCTGTAAGAGCATTAGAAATAGCAAGTAAAATAGGAAGTGCAGCTGCATCTAGAAACCCTAGAGCTGTTTTATCAGCCACACCTGATTTAATTAGATTTGCAACTACTGGTGAAGGTATAAAGGTAGTACAAAAAGGAAGATGGTTATACTTAGGTACAAAGAAAAGATAATTTAGTTATAACTAAGACTAAGAATATAGTTTCAGTTAAAACTCTATATCTATCTATAAATATTAATACTAATATTAATATTACTAAAAGCATTGTTATTACTAAGCACTAATAGCTTTAATCTAAAAAAACACTTGACTTATTTTTCTTGTTCTTCTTATATTTTTCATATACCTTGACTAATTCATTATATTCATCATTATCTATTTCATCATTATCTTTCATTGATTTAGTGTATAGTTTACTAAACTTGTCGCTAGACTGTTTACTTAAAATATACATTTGTGAATACTTTATAATTTTATTTCTTATTTTGGTATTAATTGTTTTTGATAATGAACCACAAACAGTTGCTGTAGCAAAAGCTGTTGGTATAGAATAAGGTAATCCAATACCTGTTAATGCCACTGATGTTGTTGTTGCCGTTGTTGCAAATGATGATAATAGTATTTCTGTTATCTCAGCTACGTTAATATAATTTTTATATCTACTTAACTTCTTATTATAGTTATTAGTTTCAGTTTCATAATAATTTCTAATATATTTTATATTGTTAATATTGTTGTTAAATTTATTATTAGCTTGAATCTTATCGTTTAACAGCCGCTCTGATACTGAAGACCGATCTGGATATAGTAATCTCTCACTCGGTGCCGTTGGATTGGTCATGGACTCCGTCATAGCTTTGCTTATTTTCATTAGTAAAAAATCTTTCTATTTTTTTCATTATATCTTCTTGTTTAAAACCATAATGCATCTCAAGTCTTGCTTGCTCTTTATTATCAACCAATGTACTTTTTAAAAGTATAGCAATTATATATTGTACTATAACTTTTTTAAGAGATTTAATGTATTCTTTCATTTCTCTTAGACTGTTAGTAAACATATCATCTAAATGTATGTTAGTAATATTTTGATTAAATTTATTATTATCGAATTCTAGTTTTAATTGATTATATTTAGAGATAGTATCAGCAGCAACTTTATTACAAAACTTAACATTATTTGTGACTTCATTTGCTGATTCAATAAACTCATTAATTAGTGTTTCATCATTAACTTGTGTTTCATTTAGTTGTAATGTTTTCTATTTTATTATTAGAAGATAATAAGTTATTGTCACAATACTCTTTATTAACAACATCCTTTTAATCTATTGGAGGATGTACATTTGTAATTTTATAGGTATCCTTCATATCAATATTATCATTATCTTCTAGGAATAACCCACGAGCCTTACTTAGTGTTAAGTTGTTTGTTGATGTTGATGTTCACTGCTGTTTAGCCTGATTGAATCTGTTTCTTGTCATTATTTATATTAAGAAATATATTTAACGATTCTAAAACTTTATTATTAGATTCAAAGTCAAACTCGGATTTTATTAATTCCTGTTCTTAATATTTACCTTCTATTATCTCACCTTTAATATATTCTATTTTATATGTTGGTGGTTGTGTGTTCAAAACTTCATTAACTTTAAACAGTTCTCTTTTCCAATTAGAAGTGTATCCATTAGAGAAGATATTACGTTTATCTGCATTTCTAACTTAATCACCAACTTTAAATTTTGGTTCAATCTTAGTAGAAGTAGATATAATAAATCTAACATTATCAGGGTTATTAGAAGCATCAACTGGTGTCATATTAATTGTTGATGAATGTTATTGTTATATGTTATGACTGCATCATTTAATATTTTTACCCAAATACCATCACCATTGATGAACATTGATTTATTAATTATGTGTAATAATGTTCTATTAAATCTCTCTATAAACACAGCCTGTCAATCACTATAAGTAGAATCTAGTTTTGTTTCATATTTTTTAAGTAAAGATTTAAATGTTTTAATGTAAAACTCACTACCTCTATCTACCCATAACTTTTCTGGTTTTCGACTTTCAGAGCCACCCTGTGGACCTTCTGATGGGATTAATTTAAAACCATTAGTTATAGATAAACCAGATTTATTCTTTAATGGAATAGCCCATGCATATTTTGTGAATATATCTATAACAGTTAATATAAACTTATAATTATTATTGTATTTACTTAGAGATGATTTGTCTATCAAATCAGCTGACCATGTTTCATCTTTATATAATGGTATTAGTCTTTCTCTTCTAAACTTTGTTCTTTGGGGACTGAATACTTCTTGAGCTAATAGTTGTTGTTGTTGTTTTTCCATCAGCATTTTATTTACCATAATTAAAAACAAAATTATCCAAATGTTCTTGATTAATAATATTCATAGATAATAGTTGTTTAGATATATTTAACATTTCCATCATTTAATCCATCATGACCAGCTTTTTTTCTAGTATTAATAATTCTAATCTTTCTAATAAGTTGTTGGGGTCAGTCTTAGTAAGACCGCTGGCTTTAACTTCTTCTTCTTCTTCTTCTTCTTCTTCATTAGTATCATAAACGGTGGATTCACTACTAAAGGAATCTCCTCTTGGTTATGCGGTATTAATTGATAATCTTCTTATAACTTTCGATCTATTACTTTTAGTATCTCCTCTTTGTTTGTAATTGATATCCCTTAGAAATCGTTTTATTTTTTTCACCTTTCATGTCTCTTTCTGTTACATTTTTATCGGTGATAAACATAAGGAAACCTTTAGTGAAATCATAGTTGTTATTTCTTAGTTTTATACCATTCGGTGTTATATGAGTGGGCACATTTTAAATTGTAAACTCATTTTCATTTGCATCGAATGGGACTAATCGTAATTGAATATTCGTTTGTTTTCTCAGATCTGCTAGAATATCAAGCCTCTCGACCTGGTAATGTGATAGGTTCTCTAACATAGAACCCGCTTTGTTGAACGGGAGAGAACCCTAAAGCTTTCAATGCATTTGTGTTGTCTTTTATCTGCGCAGCAGTTTCACCAATTGCTTCCATTGTTTGTGTTTGGTGGGCTTGTAGTATTTCACTATTAGTATTTAAGGTTTTAGTTAAAGGATCAAATAACCCTTCTATTTCCTCGTAATATTTTTGTTGTCTTAATTTATCTTCTAATCTATTTCTTCTGTTTTGTTTGTCTAGACTGTTTAATTCTATAAGTTTATCTAGCTTAGCCATTTTTTATTTGATAAGATAAAAATTAAGTTAAATCAGAAACTGCTTGGTAAACCGCGGGCAGAGCTCGTTGGTAAACCACAGATGGAGTCTGTTCACAGATCATTATATAATCTAATAGCAGCTTCAATTAACTTTCTATCATCATTATTGGTTAGTTCTAGAATATTATTAACCAGTAGGTCTTTCTCTCCATCTAATGATGCATTCTAAATTTTATTTATTAAATCTCTTTTGAATAGATATAGATTCTCATCATGAGGATAGCTTTTAATATTATTTACATAAAATCTTTTATCATCAAAGTTGTTTAGACTTCTTTTACTAGTTTTAATTGTTGTCACTATATCTCCAACTTTTTGTATTCTACATTCCTCTAAACTTCTTTCTTTATTATCCATTAATGCATTATAGTAGTCTTCATGCTTGCCATTGTTCTCTTTCTTTATTCCTTTCTCTTTTGACGAATAGTTCTTAAAGCTATAGGTCTTTGGTTTTAAAACTATGAATTCTTTTATTTCTTTAATTCCTAACTTATATTTGAATTTTCCTGGTATTTTTTTATTAGTTTTATTTGGATTATCTAGATTACTCAGATCGATTTATTTATTATCAACATTACCTTCAGTGTAACTTAATACAAAACTATCAGTATCCATACAGTGCAGCATTAGATCTTTAAGTGATGGTTGTAATACGTTATAAAAGAATTCATACATGTGAAGTTTACTGAGTTCTAATACAGTTGAGCCCAGGTATATTGGTTTATCGTATAGTATTTCTTTTTCATAAAATGCTATTAGAGCGTAATTGTCATATCTAATTACATCTTTACATGTTGGTTTACTAACAGCTTTAAGTATTTCATAATCATCAGTTAGAATCTTAGCCTCTAGATACTTTAATGGATTCTCACAACTTTTACCAAACAGAGAACTATTCATTAACTTAAATGCATCTTTCTCGGGTTCAGTTTTAGCTTCAGCTCTTATTTTAGTATTAAGTTCAATATAGTCTCTAATAATATAATCTTGTTTAAATTTAATTGTTCTATGGACTTTAGTAACCTTTATACCCATCTTAACAACAAAATTTAACATTCGATAGTGTATTGGATATTCATATTTATTATTCTGATCTAATATTAGTTTCTCACTTTTTGAAGAAGTTGAAGGTCTTTTTTTGTATCTTAGTTCTTTATTCTCTACTTCTCTTTTAAGTGGAAGTAATTGGAAGTTGCTAGTTTTATCTTTACAACTATTTTTGTATTCTAAATCACAGATAAGCCAATAGCCATAATCACTATCATCACTAGTGTTTAACACTTCGTCTAAGGTTAAGTCGCTAGCCCATCTAAAATCTTTATATGGTAACTTTTGCATTAGTGCATAACCATGTAAGTTATTAGCATCGATGTACAATAACTTTCTGTTTTCGTTTTTGTTTATTTTCCTATTACCCATAACACCACAAATACCGCCTCTCATTGCACCAATGAAATCTTTTATTATTTGTTCATCTTGTATTGTATCTAATTCAACTTCACTTAGTTTTAGGAAACAATGAAAGGTGTATCCTGGTAGAATAATATAATGTGGAGGATTAAGTTTATATGTATTTATGTTTAACTTAACAAAAAGATTAAAGCAATACTCTAATATAACTATATCATTTCCATATACTCTAATGTTAATTCTTTACCTGTTTTCCTAGTATTAGAAATATTAAAGCTATCGACATCTGCTTGGGTTGGCAACTTAGGTGTTAGTGATCTAAAGTCTTGTATTGATAGATTGCCCAATTTAATATTATAGCTATTTTCATCTTTAAAGTACTCATAAGGATACAATGTTTTACTTTTAATGCCGTAAACATTTGCCATTTTATCAAGACACATTGTCATAAATCTGTAACTATCTATAAATTTTAATACGTCTACTCTAAACATTCTAGCTTTACCATTAGTACTAGGTAATACATCGACTCTTCTCTTACTTTTATTCTGATTAAATAGCTCATTAATTAATAGATTAAAGTCGTAGCCTTTACCATTACGAAACATTACAGGAATGAAGTTTTGTTGTCTATAATTTAAGTTACAAATATTAGATGCGGGACCTCTATATCTACCAATTTGGTGACAGTGATCTCTAACTTTATCAATACAATGTTTATTACAAATATGACAAATATTAGTAGTATTATGATACAGTTTATCTTCTTCTGTAAATACCATTGTTTTATTAAATTTAATACTATGCTGCGTTTCTATTTCTAATAAATCTTTAAGAAAATCTTTAATACAGTTAGAACCAAAATATGATCTGTGATTACAATTGTAGTTATAGCCAACAGCAATAGGTACATGTTCAGATATTTTATACGTATTATCTCCAATCTTTTGATCTGTTCCTTTCATGTAACATTCAATATCGGCAAAGATAATATTCTTCACTTCTTGTTGTTTATGTTGATTCTTGAATTTGATTTGTTTTATTTTAGGACAAACAATCTTTGGTTTGATTTCTACACAGCATTCATGAGTTTCATATTTATGTTGAGAACTAAACCAATAGGTGCAATTATCACAAAACCAGAATTTTGCATGTTTGGCATTAGGTCTTTCTAATAATACCCCTATATTTTTAATTAGGTCACAGTGTTCTTCCCAGACTGGGATCCTAACATTGTCTCTACCTTTGACAAAGTTGGAGCATTTCTCTAAGCGTTCTACTTTGGCTACGTTGCCGTCTTGAGACTTCGACTAGGTTAGCAATATATTTAATTTCTCTAGTTGCATTTTCAGTTACAGGATGCAATGTAGCTGTAATACATAATCGTAGACAGTTTAATTTATTACTTCTAATATTTAAAATCGCTTTTGTTTTATCTCTTAGACCTGGTGGCAGTTCAGTATAAGATCCTAATAATGGTTTAGTCCTTTCTATACTTATTTGCATGTCTGTTATTCCAATAAACACATAATCGTAGCCCTAACCCTCATACGTTTCTCTAACATGATCACGCCATTGGTTTAGATTCAGTCGGTGACCTTTATCCATATATTCATCGGTTCTAAAGTTTATATTAATAGTCTTTTCTTCTTCTGAGTCTCTCTTCTTATATAAGCAATTGGCAGTAACTTTATATTTATATGATTTAAATGGTTTAAACTCGTCTAATATGTAATCTACTGGTTCATTAATATCCCTGATAAAACTTTCATTAGATTTAGTAATATATAACTGCCTTTGATTAAAGCTTGATTTAATATTATAATTATCGTTTAAGACAACGTTTTCTCTAAAGTGTTTATTCATGTGAGTTTGCAGACCAATCTGATTTTTAAACTTATTGCCGCACACCCAGCAGACGACTACAGGTTCGGTTTCAGTTTTATTATCAGTTTCTGTTTTAGCTTCAGTTTCAGTTTTAGTTTTAGGTTCAGGTTTGGTTTCAGTTTTAGCTTTGGATTCAGTTTTAGTTTTCGATTCAGTTTTAGACCTAACATAGATCAAGTTATCATCATCATCAGACTCAAACATTTTCTCTTATAGTTCCTTATGTTTGGTATCGTATGATTGATGTTTGTATAACTCTTTCTTCGTTTCAAATACTAAATCACAGACTTCGCAGAAGTTTACACTTCGAACAATACTATTAGTTGAGCGAGACATGATGTATTTTATTAGGGAAAATTCATAATTTTTTTCGAAAAGAAAAAATGAAATGCAATAACTGCAAAAATAGACCTTGGAAAGAATGTTGTAATAAATGTAAAGAATTAGAATATAGATGTTATATATGTTAGAGTGTAGTCAAAGTAAAAATTATATTGGGCATTTAGAGGAACATTATAGAAATCCTAATTTACATTTAACCTGTAATATGTGTAAAGTTTATAAACATTTTTCTTTCTTTGGATTTAGAAATGCAAAATAAAAATTGTGTATTTACCTTCATAGATATAGATTTGGTCATACTAGAAATCAATTGACAGAACATGTTTATAAATATAATATCCGCGAAGCGGTTTCACCGATCTACGAACGGACGGAGTCTGTGGTAAACCCACGAGCTCCCATCGTGTCAAGCCAAGCAGTCTCCCCTGATCTGCGAAGCAGTTCAACGGAGTTGTTTTGCAAATTCACTGATTAGTTACACTGAAAAACACTAACCACTGTGTTTCCACCGATCTCAGTGTTTTTGACTGTGCTCTTTTTGTTCAAGATATCCACAAAGTGGTTACAACAATTTTCGCACTTTGGTTTTACGTGCTTGTTACACGGTCTCACTAGTTATACTGAAAAACACTAATCACTGTGTTTCCACCGATCTCAGTGTTTTTGACTGTATATACATCACAGTGTGTCCCATATAGAGTCTCACAGCAGGGATCTGCGAAGCAGTTTCACTGATCAAACTTACTGTGAAATTGGTTTTTTTATCTCACTTAGTTTCATAGTAATTCATCCGAGTCGGAGGACGTTCACTGGAGTTAGTGAGGAAGGAACCCCAAACCTCCTTCCGTTTGCTAAAGCAACTTAACTAGACTCGATGATTTAACAACTACGCCAAGTGAGACAGAAGGTTTTAGTTTTAGATTGATTAAATATTGATTAGGGGGATGTATGAAAATTATTATTTTAATATTTCATTCAATTTTTGTTCAAGTTTTCTTTTTTGTTCAAGTTTTGTCGCAAGTTTGTTTACGTGCCTTTTACACGATCTCTCTAGTTACACTAGTATCTGGGATACTTCCACCGGAGTCGGTGGAGATAGAACCCGAACTCTCCGTCTGATAATGGACAATTACCAGCTTAACTCTGTACTAGTGGATTGCACTAAGTGAGACAAGAAATGACAGATTTAAAATGAATAAGAAGTGAATTTTCGCAGATTAGTATGTATGTAGAGTAGTGGATAAAAGAGGGGATTGATCATATTATTATTTTTGTGTGTATTTACATTGATTTGTATGCTATATAGAGTAGTGGGAAAAAGGGGGTATTTAGTCGTCTTCCGATTAGGAAGTGGCGGAATAGCCCCCTTTTTCCCACTACTACTTATTGATATTCAGAAAAATTTTGAAAACTAACCCTGAAATTCAGACTAAAATGTACGAGTTCATTAAGTTTTGTTTTTTGAGAGAAATGATTGTGAAAAAGTTAGAAATTTAGTATACATTCTCGACTACTAATTGACCACGTTGTGAATTTGATAACGTTGTGAAAAAGTATCTAGAATTTTATATTTTTTCTTATGCTTCTTTTTGAATCAAATGAGAAAAACAAAAAGAAGTTGGAAAACAGTAATCCTACGAAATTTACGTGCTTATAGAAATGATCGGTCTGGTGAAATCGTCGGAATTGTGATTTAAACATTTAGACTAAGTTGACAAAGCGGAGAAATTACAAAATTAGTCAAGCAATTGGTCAGAATTGGTCATTATTTCAAAACTAGTCATTTCATTTCTCATTTTACGAACACATGTTCACTCAAGTCTATTTTTCATAAAATAATAACTTCAGTGAAATTATACTTAAGTAGGAAAATTACGAAACCAAAAACATAAAGTCCAAAAAAACATAAAACAAGCAAATCAGAAAAAAAAGACTTCTGATATTGTTTTGACTTTCAAGAAAAAATTTTAAGAAAAAGTCTACCTTTTCTGATCTCATGAATCCTATTTTTAGTAGTAATAATTGTTTGTCGAAAGCTTAGAGTACCTTGAAGAGAAAAAATCATCCCGGCAGATTACAGTAAAATAGCTGCCAATGGTTCCCATAGTCTCAATTGGCATTGAAACCAGGAAAAATGATTGTTTTACGCAACATCAAAAATCGAGCTATTTTAAAACACTCTAATGTTATAAAAATAATTCTTGAAGACCTATTTTGAAAAAATGAAAAAAAAATTTGATCAGTCTAATTGGTTTGTATGAGTAACAGCCTTCAAACAGTCAAACCATATATCTAAAACACCGTGATTATCATACTAAATTTCCTATAAATTCTCTTCTCAATTTTCACGAAAAATAGGAATGCCCAAGCCATTTAAACTAACAACATGTTCAGCTAACGGTTCCACTACAACGCATTTGACACAAAAGATAAGATCTAAAATTGATTTAGAGTGCATGCAAGAGGATAACGAATTAGCAAATTGTTTTGGTAACCTTCGTTTTCCCGAACGTCATAAAAAATAGTCCAATTTACTAAATTGAGTAATTTAAACAAAAAAATTCTAACAAAACAATTATTAAAATTAGGGCAACTTTTATAAATAATATTACAAGAAAACGTAAGAAAAATTACAACATATTAAGTTAAAACAAAATGTTCCGAAAAAGAACAGTCTTGGCTAGATCTCATCAATCAATTCTATTTTTGAAAATTAGTAGAGTAACTAATGTGAAATAACATTTAGATAATTTAAAATAATTCAACAGTCTCTCATTAGGTAGACAATGAGACCAGTGACTGGTGACAATACGAAACGAGGCAACAAAGGTTTGTAAAATACAATCGAAATCCAGACAAGTGCAATTTATAGTTGTAAGGAAATTTAAATGAGACTTGAAATCCTAGAGTGATAATCATGGCTCTGAGAAAATGAGAGCGTTCATGTGACACTATACTACAAAGCAGCAACCAAAAATGTAAAATAGAGATATTTGAAGGTAAGTAGCGTCAAGTCTTCCAAAAACGATAGTTATGAAAAGAAATAGTTACTAGACACGACAAAGAGCACAGGAACAGTCAAAACTTACAAAAACAACCGCAAGTGTCAACAAGAAAGTTTCACAATACAAAAATTTTGACGCAACGAATTAGGAAATAAAAAGCAAAGTTAAATTGCCGCAATTTGTGGTTTCATTGACAGCAAAAACCTTGAAAAAAAATGCAAATAGATTTTTAGAAAAAAGGCATAACACTAATTCTTTGATTGCTAGAAACATTAGGAGCGCAAAAATAGTCAACTGTGATCTGGCGGCGGCTGTTAAAAATTTTAGGGATATTTCCATAGGCCGAAAAACAAATGGAAGTCGAAAAAAAGTCCTTACTTTAGTTTTTTTCAGAATGTTTAATCAATTCATGAAAAGCATTTTTCTTCACATAGTTATATATTTGTCTTTGAAATATTATTTTACAGGGTTTATTTTCAGGTTTCACGTTTGGAAAAGTGTGAGGTACAATGGGTATTTGATGCACGTGAATTTTAATTTAAAGCACCCATATGGAAAATTATTCAGAATTATGAAGGTATCTTGCAGGTTATTGTTCTATCTACATTTTTTCATTCAGTTTACGAAATTGGGAAAAAATTTCATGAGAATTATTATTAGACTCGTAAAATTGCCCCATTTTTAAAATATCTTGGAACGAAAAAACAATAATTTATTTCAAAAGCAACCGATCCTTTTGTTTTGCTAATATTTGCAGAGTCTAATTGACAAAAAATTGAGAAGTCCTGGAGGTATTTCATTATTTTCAACCTGAACCAACTAACATTGGATGAATTGCTCTGGAACGACTTAGGGGTGTAGCAGCTTAGCGTTTTTATGGGAGCAAAAACTCGCCTCTTATTGGTTTTCGAACCCGAGACCTCCAAGAGCAGTCAGACATCTTAACAACTAAGCTAGATCCGCTTTCAGCGACAACCACTAACAATCGCTTTTATATTAGCAAAAAAATTCATTTCAGAATGAGAGCAGCTGAAATCACCCCAAAATGAAGTATAGAAGCGTGAAAAAGTCGCTCAAGAAATCACTGAATATTCTAGAAAATCGCAAAAGCGTCGAGCAAAATTTTGCATTAAACAAAGAAAATTTACAATAATTACTTCAAACTTCGTTCGAGATCATTTAAGATAGCCCTAAAATTTTTCTCACTGCAAAAGCATCTGTTTTATTGTTTGTAATTGGATTTATTGTCGTTTTGTTCAACTGGTTATCCAGCGTCAAACGAGGCAAAAATTCAATTTTGCAAATGCACTAGATTGCTTGAATATAGTTTACCAGTTCCCAAAAAAAGATATTTTGAAGCAATCGAATCCGTTTCAGATACAGCTATTTTCAAATACCAATTTGAAAAAAAATTATAAACAACTATCTATCGTCTGGCCGAGAAATTATAGACATAACGACCTAACGTCAGGCAACGTGCTCTCAAACGACTCTCACGTGGTTCGCTTCGTCACAAGGTAGCTGATATTTAGGGGGCTAGCTTAAGCTTAACTTGCGAGAGGGAGTGGAGCGAGGGAGAGGGAAGGGGGTTAGTGTGCGGGGTTGCTGATTGCACTTCATGGAGGGGGATGGAGTGGATTGGTGTCTTCGGGTGGGATCACGGGAGTGAAACTCCCAGGAACCGCCCTTCTCATGATGAATCTGTATCTCACCAAGAGTTCCTGTGAATCTCATACTTTCAGACCAGTAAAGCGAAAGAACTGCTCAGGGACTTAATACTTTGTGGGCGTTACCTGTTTAACCCGTTTTTGAGCGAGAAAAATTGGTCAGACAAAACAACTATCAGATGAGAAGTCTGTAGCAAAAAAATGGCATGAAAAATACCAGCAGAACTAAGATCATTGTTAAACTTCGGTTGAAAGCAATTACTGATCACATATCACGTAATATCAACCGTGGACAATCATTTTTGCTCAAAAATAACTTGGGTATATAATTAACAAAAAATTTTATGTTTCTTTGTTTTTAATTCAAAATTTAATTTTTTTAATTAATATCCACCAATTTGACGAAATTACAAGCTTCACAATGGAACTATAATATTTTGTTTCTATTGTAAATGCTGTCACCGCTTTTCTATTTTTCGGTCTACAAAGGTTTTTCTACTTGATTGTTTTTTTAGGTCTGTAAGCCGCTATCAGATATCCTTGTTATCATGAAAGTTCAACGGAAATTTCGATTTCAAGATTCAACCCATTAGTTCAGTCATTCAGACAAGATCTATCAGAGCCTCTCAGTGCATTTTTCTAAAATTTCTGATAAACGTCTTGACCCGTAGTTTTACATAGATGTGAGAAACTGTACTATAAATTTCGTTTGTTGGATATAGAAAATTGTGACTGAACAAGATAATACCACCGATTTGCTTACTTATTTGTTCCCAGATACCGGTTATTAAACTATCAGATGCCTGTCAAGTCAGAATACCACTCAAATTTTGAGCGATTTCTGAATAAAATTTTTAAGATTACCTATTATGATAACACCAACTTCGGGCATAAATAAATGATGATTGGTAGTGATATATCACGAGTTTCGAGCTGCATTGTAAATCACATCACCAACCTGATCAATAAAAAAAATACTTGGGGAATAACTATTTTATTTCGCCTGCGCAGATCAATAACCCTATTTTTCTGGACTGGACTAACGTTCCACAGTATGTTTGCAAAGGTGAATCCAATTTGGTAAGCTGGCCTGTCTGCATCTGAAAGTTGTGCTTGTAAATTGTCCACTTCCCAGCAAAGGTTTCTTCTTTCACTTCTCAGGCACTGGATTGTATTCTCGCTCTCGGAGAGACGACTATGTAGCTCATTGATCTACGTCAAATCATTACAATTCATTACAGAATTTCGATGATTTATTTGAGATTAATGCTTGCATCTAAAATTGGAGAGCATTTTTTCCCACTCGATGTTTACCTTTTAAAATGATCACTCAATATTTACCTTTTAAATTCGAATTGGAATTCCACAATTTAAATTCCACAATTTATTGGAATATTTTTAGCAACGTTTACATTCGAGTACGAAGATAGCAACGTATTAAGCTTACATCGATGATAGCTACAAGTGGTTCAGACGGCAAGAGATCAATGAACAGGAAATGTAAAAGATCACAAAACTAAATCAAATTTCGAGCAGAGTTTTATTATAAATTATGGTTCACAACTTTAACTTTGTAACCAAATTCACAATTAAAGAGCTACTATTCTCTATCAAAACAGAATTTCTCAGCACAAGAAGTACTCCAAATACCTCTCAATTAAGCCGCTTGATCTAACAGCGGTTCTCCGTTGTTCTCTGTTTATCGAGTCAGTTCAACTCTCTCAACAATGCCTTCGTCATCACAACTTCTCTACAGGTCAACTTGGAAGCTACAGCTCTGTTTTGGTACTGTTTTGATGATCTAATCCAGCAAGTTACAAGAAAATTCAAACGAAAGAATCTGTTCACTTCGCATTATGTACCGCATTAATTTTGCCTTTCTTACGTAAAGCTTTTCATGACTTCAAATGAACAATTGAATGACCTGAACGAGTTTTTTATACATTGCTGACTTCTACTCAAGCTATTCAAATTAAAACAAAATCAGTATCAGACTTATGACGCTAGCAATTAATCAATCGGTCAACCACTCAACTAAACAAATTCGCCTTTTTTGGAAGTTTAAAGTCCACCCACTGTACCTATAAAACAAATTCTCTAACAGTGACAACGATGGAATTTGCCCCGTGGTATGTACTAACTCCCTACTCAGTTTGATCAGGCTAACGTAAAGACCTATTTATAACTAATTTTAAAATCTTGATCAACATCAGAAAATCAAAACCGCACTCGTTTAACTTCTAATACCTCGTGCTTTTGTTCTATAAATGTCTGATTTGCCAAATGGCATTGAATCGAAAGCCAACAGTCTGACTAATAATTTGTTGGTGACCGATTTTCGAAATTCAAGTTCTATCACTTGCAATTGCGACACTTTTGTGAGAAAAATAGTGTTTCCCAAACTCTGCATTCCTCCCTTCTACACTTTTATCCCCCCGAATAATTGCTACGAAATCGTTTGATCTAAATCTCCAATCTTGTTTAATCCTAATGATGTTTCGTTTGTTTGTTTTAAGTATTACATTCCTATTATCAGTCGCTTTCGTTGCATACACATCTTTCCCATTATTAAATCCACAACACCCCGAATGGAACTTGTTCACCTAACGTAAGCCTGGTAGAATAGTTTGTGAACCATCGCAAACTACAAAGAAACAGCAGAACTACTACTCCATCACTTTTATCAAATTACAGCAACTTAAAATGAATCACAAAATCTAAGCACTACTATTGAAATTAATAAACGAATTACATAGACTAGTCTTTGCTCTGAGAGAACTAAACACATAACAAACAAGCTAAACGCCAAAACTCAACGAAAATTTCTTTAATTCTTATCTGAGTTAAAATAGCTAGTTAACCCGACAACCTTTTCCATCATTTACCCTGGCCATCCAGTCAAAAATTCTCCTTCAAACAATTCCGATAACTCAAATTCAATTACTCGGGGTTCAACCCACCTTTCTAATAAAATTCCAAGGTTGGTGACATACAACTAGTTTGCTCAATACGATAACCTAAAATACTGACATCAGAAAGTTCCTGTACGCAAACACTGCTTTCCTTTGAACTTTTTTTTACAACTTCAGGTTTTCGGATGCTTTGAAATCAATAATACGTTTTTATGACCACTATTATCAATGGTCAATCCAATTCAACCTGGTTGTAACGTTCCCTTCGTCGATAATTGAAGGGATAGCCATCCATCTCTTCGTTGGACCGTCATCTCCCGTCAGGTGGTCTCCTTCTCCAGCACCATCTCATCAGCTTCAAATTGGTCCATCTCTCCTTCCAAATTGCCTCAAGCCACATCGATCCTCTCAACATCGTGTTCCAAGCAACGTTGAGCCAGACTTCCGTTTGGCTGGTCTCCTCCCTTCCGTGTACCGAACTCGTCGCCTTGATCAACAGGTACTGCAAATCTACCAACGAATGAAACTCGTGCTGTCTTTTCCAATCGTCATCCCTCCACGATAAGATGAAGCAGTGCTCCGAACTCTTACCGCTTTGTAGGATTCCGTATGCAACTTTGGCCAAACCAGAGTCTGGCGTTGCTGGCAAAAATGAACTTCGAACATCCCACTGAAAACTCCGTTTCTACCGTTCTCAGCTTTTGTTTCCTTAGTACTGTGAATCAGCTGATTGCTCAATCTTCGAATTTGACTTCCTCGCCAGTTTATTCGCTCATCAGTTGCTAAGTCCTCAAGTTGTCTGCAAGACTCACTCGCTTCGGTTAACACCTGACAACTTCTGGATCTCAAGTCCTCACTACATGAGCCGCGTGTTTCCACTGACTGCTCACAGCGACTTGAGTTCCATTCTGCCTCTCAGATGTCGCCTTCTCACACCGCTTTCAAAAATTCCGCTTCATATATTCATATAGCATTGTGTGTACTGAATTCCAAAACCAACTCTTTTCCGCCTAGCCGTTCTCCGATGTCCTGCATTTCGTCCTTGATTTGACCATTCAAAAGAAAATTCTACTCTTAAGGCTATTTGGATTTTCATGAAACACTGCTCCAAGGTCTCAAAATTTCCCCAACCAAAAAAACTTTTTCCAGTTGTTACGTTAAGTTAAGACACTCAGGTTTTCGGGGGTAGTCGATAAACTGGGGTTGTCGATAACTGGGGTAGTCGATAAAATCTTGTTTACGTGGGCGTCCGATTTGCGCTCAGTATCACTCTCTCGCATCGGAACTGTCCCTCCATTCTCATCTTCTGGCCACGGGTCTTCAAGTTTTTTTCCAGTCTGGCCCGAAGCTCAGACCTGATTAAGCACGACTGATTCTCAAGACCCAAGTTACGATTATAGCTTTTCTGTAAATCCCGAAACTCCTCCAATTCAAACCGACAGGCCCATATCACTCCCTTATTGTGAACACTTGTTTTCATTATGTCATGAACTGAACAAAGCTCAAATCGTTCTATTACTCAAGTGAAAGTGGGGAGTTGATCCCGCTCTCTGGTGGAAATCGCTACACATAAACCCTGAATAGGAGTGTCTGATGAGTTTTCCCATTCGAGCTCGGCGACTCTGCCTTTGGACAGCAGTTGTAATCTGCAACCACCTGAACTGTTCCATGGGTGTACCACTGAAACCACTGAAGTGCAGTTATCAGGCAGGGACTTGAGCACAGTCAGCTTTAGACGTGTGTGATACGGTTAAATCATAAGATACGAAAGTGCACTGAATTATTAATTGTCCTTATATCATTTAAGTTTATGTTTAACCTCCATGTCATTCACTTAGGTAAAGTTTTACCTCCAACTAAAAAGTCAGTATTTGGATGAGTTCACATTCCCTACTTTTATTTTAATACCATTTTCATTCTTTCATCAGTTAATCTTAAACTCAGTTGCTCGTCAATCTCTCCTGTTTTGAATTGAGAATAGTTTGTGGTGGAATCGAGTCGGCATTGCACATCGTTAGAATAGAGTTACATTTGTAACAATATTACTTAGTAGAAGTAAAGACTGTAATCGCAAGCTACACAAAATACGGTGGATTCGCACCACGAATCGAACTCTGCTAAAGTAGACAAGTATTCGTCACTCAAATGCATACTTCTACATTAAGACGTATCACATGGCGCAGTCATCACCGAAAGAACGATCCTTTCTGGGGATAGAACCCTTTTGGGAATGGCAAAAACTGGAACCCCCTTTGAGAAGGGAACGTTGGAGAATAATTCTCAAGTTGGCAATACTCGCAAAAGAGGGTATTTCAAAGGATATACTAAGAGAGGCACCTTCGGATAAGGTCACTTTTCCCCTTGAACCAATCTATGATGATGTGGAAAACAGCACGGCCCAAAGTGAGAGAGATCGCAGAATTCGCAATGAACAACTTTAAAATGCATGGCTCAACAAATGCCAGAAAAATGAGGCAGCAGGAATATTGTGCGTGATAGACTAAGGAAGTTCTGTGATACCAAATCTGTCTCACTAACATACCTCAGTCTTGGCATGGAGGGTCGTCTAATCTTTGGTTCTCAAGAACCAACGATACAGATTGACCATATTTCGACGAAGGACTTTTGGGATAGTTTGGATGACGTCTTCACTGAGCAAAGAAACATAAAATTTGAACTTTATACATTTCTAACATAAAACAACTCAAAAGAGAGCCAATCGAGAAGCTTTACAGATGCCTTCCAGAACTATCCTTGAACTGTGACCTTTGTAGCCATGAGGAATCCATAATTCGAAACGTATTTTTTGCCAGCATGCAAGATGGAGAAATACAGAGAACTACTGAAAGAAGCAAGGTCGGCCAAGAAAGCGTTGAAGTGCAATATACATTGATATGGGTATTCAAAATCAGTTGAAAATATCGGGAACAGCTGCATATACTGCATCAAACCAAATCGCAAACATCTCTATTAACAGTATTCAAAACTCCTGGAATAGACCCAGATCGACAACGAATAACTCCATGAAACCTACAGTTTGCCCTAATTGTGGTTACGCCTGGTCGGCTAGTGATCGTCAGAACTGGCCAGCGCGTGGAAAGACCTGAAGAACTGTACACATTGTGCAATTGCAAACTACTTTGCAAAAGTCTGTCGAAAGTCGAACACTTAAATGAAGCCGAAACCACGTGTAAACAATGTTGATGACAAATATTCTCAAGCTGCTACCATAGGTACATCTGCAACGGTAGGGGAACAAGTGGATCAGATTGAGGCTATGATGCAAAAATATAGTATATATGATGCTAACTACGAATCTGTCTATGACGATTTTGACGACAACTGTGTAGCTCTAATCTCTGATAGTGACAACATCAGGGAAGTGGAGCCGTTAAAGATGCATATTTGATTCGGAAACACTGAGACAAAAGCATTAGTGGATTCAGGGAGCGTTTGCACCGTCATTAGCAAAGGTCTAGCAAGCGCGGTGGTATTGAATAGCCAAGAAAGCTACTGAGTACAATCTCCGGAAACTCACGACCTCAAAAATTTCTCAAATGAATTAATCAAGATTATTGGTTTAATAAATACGTCGGTGAAATTCAACGACTGAGCAGCTAAAAATGTTATGGTCACGGTCGTTGATGATGGTCAGATGGTCACAGAACAATATTTGAGCGAGATTTTTTCCCAAAACTCAGACTTTCACTGACGCAAATTAAACAAGTATTAAACATCATTCAAAATCAATGTTTAATCAAGAAACAAATAGCTCTTGACTTTCCTGGCCTAATCTCTAGAATCGGTAAATCATTAAAACAGACGTTTAAATCTACATTTCACGAACATTTTACACCAACCCATCAAAAAGGACGGCGACTCCCTATTAATCTCCAACCCTTAGTAAATGCAGAACTTATATAATAATTAGACAAAAAAATAAATATCAAATGCTAATATTGATAACTTAATTGACACGATACAAAATTCAAATACAAATGCTTCACCTGAAACAGCTTATTTCTCAACATTAGATTTGATATACGCATATATTCAAATAAATTTAGACCCGGAAACTTCCGGCCATTGCAACTTTAACATAGTTAGTGGCAATTGTACGGGCACATATCGGTTTATTACTGGATTTTACGGGTTAACTGACATGGCGGCAGCTTTTCAAAAAGTAATGGAATACACCTTAGTTGGACTAGATATTACCCATTGTTTTTAGACATCATTGTTGTTAGTGTTGGCTCCTAAGAACACCACTGAAAGTTAGTCTACAAAGATCTTAAAAAACTAGATGAAGAAAATTTGAAAATGAAACCACCCAAATGTCACTTCGCTTAAACAGAAATAGAATGGTTAGGTTATAAATTTACTCTGAAAAATTTGAGGCAATTACAATACATTTTAGGATCCGTATATAACCTAGGCAAACTCTTACATAATTTGTCACAACTATGTCATCCTCTTCGATCACTTCTTAAAAAAATAGTAAATTCATTTGGAATAATGAACCTGACTGTCATTTTCAACACAGCAGGAAAAGTAGCAAACGCCACAGAAAGCACACATTACAAAAACCCGAATCAAATGCGATGCCTCTAGAGCTGGATTAGGGGCAGCATTAGAACAACGTTCAAGAACAGGTTGACATACAGTCACATTAGCGTCTCGATTCCCTAATTCAAATGAAGACGATGTACTGTCAGCGAACTAGAATTATTAGGAGTGGTATGGTTCGTCGAATAATTTAAATATCTATTTGGAAAATCATTCACTATTATCTATGATCATCGAGCATTACTGTCAATCATGAAAGAACATAGATCTAACAAATCTTACAATAGTCGTCTAACCCTTTAGATAGATCGCTTATTACCCTTCGACTTTAATTTTAAATATATACCAGGCGCAAAAATGGGGCTGGTTGACTACATTTCTGGCCAACCAAATGAAAAAGAAAAAATTATAAACTAATATGATGAGGAATTTGCGGTTGCCACAATTACCCGCATTCGTGACCCGATTGCAGCAATTTATATAAATTCCACAGCACAAAACTGTAAATCACAGCACTTTAACAGCGTAAATCAAACACATTCTACACGTGCCTCAATTGCTCAGCAAACGAACAATTCCAAATTGCCCTCTGCCTTAAATTATCCAACAAATCAGTTGCTTCTCAACACTAGTGTAAAGGATTCTTTTTTCCGCTTCGAAAAATTTTCAACATGAGTGCATCTAATAATACCCCGCAAACTCTATCATCATCTACAACTGGCCGGGTCACATTCCAATCAACTCCCAATTCTGGCTAAGCTCCACTCGCTCGTCAAATGAAGTCCCTCTCTGCATCTCCAAATCTGGAACTTTCAAAGGAGAAGGATTTTGAAAACAACCTAAGACAACACTTCACAAAAAGATTTGTTGCTGTGTTGACGAGCAAAGACGCGGTGCTAAAAGAGGTCAGGGATTGCATTCTCCAAGCAGACGCGCAAAAGTGCACCTACCTCCACCCATACTGGAGAGATCTACACGTCCGTTCGGGATGTGTTTGCGTTGACGGAAGAGTGGCCATCCCGAACTCAATCCAACACGCGGTACTTGAGTCACTACATCTCACTCACCCAGGAAGTTGGGGCATTATCACGCGCGGACAATATGCATTTATATGCAACAGGAAATTTTAAATAAGGCTGCAAAGTGCAAGCCATGTACTGAGGTTGGTAAGAATCTTATATCCATAATACAGGCGTCGAAATGGCAGCCTCTAGTAAAATGCTCCAAACCTAATGAGGAAAAAAATAGACTTGGGTGGATCAATTACAAGTGAAAAAGATATAGATAAAGACCAAGATATACATTTTTTGGCATGTATGGATCGTTTTTCTAATATCCAACAGTAGAAGTCTTTGATAAATCAAACAGACCTAATGTAGTTAAATTCTTAGACAATTATAATCAAACAAATGGAGAGCCTAGAAAAATTCTACTAGATGATGCACGCTGTCTAATCGGAAATAAAGTTAAAAACTTCTGCAAACAAAATAATAACATTATTACAGCACCTGCTAACAATCACAGAGCGATTAGATTAGTGGAGCGCTTGATACAAACAGTTAAAAGACGACTAAGCTGCAATAAATTAGAAATAATATATTCACAATTAAAGGCGCAATAAAGACACTATTGTATCAGTTACGCATATGCAAACAAAAGCCAACAAATGTAACATCTTTCCAAGCAGACCTTGGAAAACTAAATACACCACTTAGTAATATAAGTACAACCCCAAAATCATCAAATCTTTCTTATGAAAATAATCTAAATCACTCTTTAGACGCAGACACAGTCCCAGTAAAATGTTATCCCGACGATAACGGTTGACTGGGGAAGGCAGCAACATCTTAATTGAGGAGACCATGACGAAAGCCCAAGTGGATGCGGGTCGGCGATACAATGGTGAGAAGAACAAAGCGGTATCCCGTTTCACTCTTCACCCGAAAATCTCTAACCCAGAACCCGGAACGGAAAGATCTTTAGAGCTGAAAATGTCTAGCAAGGTGTCGAGGAGATCAAAACGAGATTTACAAGGTCAGTAGTATATAGGTGAGCTACCCTCCCCGGAGGGGTGAGGTCCCCCATGTATTAAGATAGGTTATAGCGTAATTTCCAGGAGATAGGGGACTCTCACATGTATTAAGATAGGGAATAGATTGCTTGTATTAAGATTAGCCGGCGAAATGTATTAAGATTAGCCGGCTACATGTATTAAGATTAGTTATAGCCGGCGACATGTATTAAGATTAGATATAGCCTCCGACATGTATTAAGATTAGTTATAGATGCCGCCATGTATTAAGATTAGTTATAGGTGCCGCCATGTATTAAGATTAGTTATAGCCGCGGACATGTATTAAGATTAGTTATAGGTGCCGCCATGTATTAAGATAGGGTATAGGTTTTGTGCATGTATTTGTTTTGGTTTTGCAAATGTGGGGGGTAGGCTCGGAGACGCTCCTGATTGGCTGAAATTTTGGGGGGAAATATCAATTTTTGTGTAGTTGTTAAGTGTTTACTTGAGAACAATAGAGTTGGCGTGGGTAATTAATTGCTGTAATTATCTGAGGGGTAGTTATGTGACATGTTGAATTTTGGTTGTTAAGCTTTCGGTCAATTGCAAAGATTGTTCCCCTAATTGTTTGAATCAATTGTGTAACAGTTGTCTTTTGCGCGCTCATTAATTGGAAAAAGTTCAATGATAGCAAGAGGTAGATTTGATGTACCGTCCTCTGGGTTATGGGCCCAGCGTGCTCCCGCTGCGCCATCTTGCTAACTACATGCATATATGCATTATTTTTTGTACATTATTTGAAAAAAAGTTAAATAAAAGAAAAAAATGAATTAAAATAGTATAAAATGACAACAATTGTTCCAACGCAGAAGGCAATAATATAAAAACCATAAAAAACTGAAAAAAAAATAAAAATCTTGATTAATGCAGAGTTCTTCAGATATTTTTAGCAACTGTTCCAAACTGATCAATTTTAACTGTTGAGATTCGTTCTCCGAGAACAATTAACTCGGTTACATTGGTTAGCGGACGTTCAAAGAATATTTATAAACGAACACTTTCCCCACTGAGTTCAGGATAATGAACATTTTCACCAGCATCTTGGAGTGAGGTGAGATCGAATACAAGCACATAATGATCTGTAAAGAAATCATTCGGTAACGCAGGAATTTCTTTGTTGAAGTTCATTGCCTTCATTGTTGTAACATAAGCTCTACAATTGTTGGTTGTATCAATTGAGACAACAGCTCTCCCCCCTTGAACAATTCTCAGCTCCCGCAGTCCAAACTTTCGATAATGAAAAGGATTTTCTTGAAAATATCCGGTGAATGCTGAATTAGTGTTCATTGCTATTGCAATTCGCCTGATTGGAGCATTATTGAAAACATTTTCCTGAATAAATTGATTTTGTCCAGAAGGAATAAATGTTCGCGCAATTGTCTCCATAAAATTATAGCAAGCTGGTTGATGTGTTAGTTGATACTTGATTGTCTTGTGATAGACTTCATTAACGACAACACGTCTCGTAAAAAGTGAACAGTCAAGAACTGTAAGGGAAACATGGGGATTGCAGGAAATCATGTAAAAATTTGGTCTCGCTTGAATCAATTTGAGTCTAATTTTTGTATTTGGAAGATATAATTTTTCACATTGAAATAAGTCATTGCAAGTTTACCATATAAGGTGACCCCATCTTTCAACAAAAGCTCTTCTTCCCTATCTATGAACGGGCTTTTTTCATAATCACTAGGATCTTTCTCAAATTCGTATCCATGACAAGCCAAAATTCCTTCATTATTCATTGTAGAAGCATTAAATTCATTGAATATCAGAGCTTTGTGACCATGGAGTCCGTTAGAGTTGTACACTTGTTGATTGTTTAAATACACTTCGCAGTTGGAGAAAAGAGAGTGTAACAAGTTGTTGATATGAGTCAAATATTGTAAATCTTCATCAGTGAAAGTCATACCCATATCTGGTTTTCCATGCTCCTCTTTTTTCATGAAATCTTCAAATGATCTTCCCTTTTGCAATCCAACTTTAATTTGTAAATGAATATCTCACATATCAAGATAAATACTTCTATCTGTTTCAAATTCAAATTCAATGCTGCTTTCATCCAATGAAGTACTGGGATAAACTTCTTTAATATGAGAGGATTCAATTGGTTCCAAAACCGGAATTTTGTCAAAAATCTCCAAGCAAGAATTTGTAAAGTGTCCATAACGGAAATTACCAGCATTTGTTGATCTGGTATTCATTTTAGTTTCGAAAAAATAACCCTCCTAGTTCGACGACGTCGACTGATTTTTGGCGAGCGTTTTCGAAAAATACGTCGTTTTCTAGGTTTTCCTCCTCCTAGCTGTTTACGTAAAGTTTCCTTTCCAACATCTGTGGCAGCAGATTTGAACTTTTTCCTTCCAGCTAATACATTTCCGATTTCTGGCGCAGCTAATTCAATCAATTCAGCACCAACTCTTTTAGCTGCTGGTACAACATATCGTCTCAAAAATGGAATTGCTGTCCTCCCAATTGTTTGTGCTAAAGCACCAAATCCTCTTCCCCTTTGTCTTGAAAAACCACGAAAATACGGTAAATCACTGTCTGCAACCATTTTTTGTAAATTTAATTTTAAAAATGGTTGTCTGAAGCTCTTCTGAACATCAATACAGCTCTAGTTACACCTACTGAATTGAAGGGAACTTTTTCACCGTATGAGTCGCGGCGCTCAAGTTTAATGCTGTGGAAAGAATTTTTCAGAATTTTTTTAAATTGAAGATTTGGAAAGTTTTGATAATTCAAATATTGTCCAGTAGATATTATGTCTTCATTTTTAATTTTAGAAATAAACTGAATACATCTCAAAAGCGCGGATTTTGTATCACCTACAATATTGTATTCAACAATATCACTGTATATCATGAGAGTTTGAACTCGAACAAAATCGTAGAGAAATTCTGAAAATGTGGTCCAGCATCACTCATAAAAACTCTTAAAATGGAGTCACTGAGGGACAGCTTGATTCGAGGACATTTCAGTATTTGATCTACAACTGATTCGTTTTTGAATGATTTTGTGTTGGTGATGATGTCCTTGTGAGGAGAATCTAAATTTTGTGGTACGAAGTTAACTTTTTCCTCACTCTTGTCCAATTTGTACACATTTAATTTGAATTTTTGTTCGTAAAGCTGCTGAGGAATCAAAACAAACTGTTCCATTTCACGAAAGACGGTTAATGATAGACGGAGTTAAAATTGATATAAGTTCTATTCCTTTCCTTGAACTTAAAATCGCTCTCCTTTTATTTATTCCAGTTCTTTTTAGAATAAGCTGATGAATTTCGTCTTGATACTTTATTACGTCTCGTTTTTGAATATCTTGCAGTTCTCCTCTGAGCAGGTTTACGATGCACTCGTTTAGAAACTGAACAAATTCTTTTGGACAATTTTTTAGGTAAGTTCTTTTGAATTTCCGGGAATAACTTTGGAACGTTGTCAGAGTAGAGAGATGTTGTGTGCTCATCACTCAAAAATGTGGTCTGCTGTTTATGTTGTGGAAGGAAAAAAATTGAAGGAATCGATCCACTATTTGTACAAAATCGAAGAGAGTCGACTGTTTTGGGAGTTAAATCAATAAGTAAATGACCATAAGGAATAGAAGTTGCTTTGGTATACCCATCTTTTAATTGTGAACCTAATCCCAACTGTTGACTCAGAGTGTTTATTTGCAGTACATCTCTAGGCAATTTGAACCAGACAATATGAGTATTCTGTAACTCTATATCTCTTCCAAATCTACTCTGACGAAATAAATTGTGTTTGATATATATTGTGCTGAGTCCTTTATGTCTTCCAGCTGTTGAAATTTTAACAAAATCTTTAGAACTGGAAATCTCCTCACAAAAGTCGTTAAAAATTAACAGATACTTTGTTCCGTTATTCGGGAGGTTTTGAATAAACTCAAAGTCAACTCCTTCTTTAAACTCAATTTTTTTAACATCTTTAGACATTAAACCATAATGAGATTGATAATGTTGATCGAAGTAGTATATTTTGTCGAACTCTGGTTGAAAAGTTCCAATTGTTAACCATTCATGTACAAGATGAGATTTCCCGGACCCGCTTGGACCAAACAATGAAACAAAAATTCGTTCTTTTGTGGAAATTATCTTAATTCATAATTTAGGTGAACGTAAAATATAACCAACTGTACTAGAAAAGATTGCAATCCAATCTGTTGTTTCTTCACAAGTTGTAGCCAATGTTATTCGTACTATACAGTAGGCCAGAATAACAAGTATAACAAAAAATTGGGACAGAAAAACGACTAGAGGCCTATTACAGCTCTGTCCAAAACATTTCCATGATTGTCGTTCTCGATTATTATCATCAAAGACAAAATTACCCCAATTTAATCCTCTATCTGTATGCTGTCATTTATTGAGACGATAGAAAAAATGTTCCAACTGAAATGCGACGTAAATAAATTAAAAAATGAGATAAGCTTCAAAACATAAAAAATAAACAAACAACAGCGAGAGCCAAAACACTGTCTCTTCACAAGAATTAATAACACAAAGCATAAAAAAGGAAAATAAATTCAAAATTAAGAAAAACGACAGAATTGAAATGAAGAATAACTCTATAACGCTAGGACAAAATTTGTTCAATTTTCTCATTTTTGAAGCAACTTTTCTATGTTTTGTAAAAGAATAAAATGATTCTAAAAATTAATTAAAAGATAATATGATACATTACAATCAAAGCACATAAAAATTTTTACAAATATTAAAATTTGTCAAAAAAGTTAAGAACCCAAGTTCCATAAGCATAAGCTTTCTTCTCTGTACAGTGTAATGTTTTCTTGTGTCGGAAGGGGTAGTTACTACATTCCCAGATAGTATCTTTGGACATCCAAAATCGTCCAAATTTTCCACATTCTTACACAAGTAATTCGATAGGATTTTACATTTTTCCAATCCTTTGGCAAAATATTCGGTTGTAGGAGAACAATGCTAATGAATTATGGTTGGAAGATCTGAGTAATCAACTTTTCCATTATTCCAGTTGATTTCATGTATTCTTTGTGTTCCACTTTGCTTGAAATGTTGGCTTGTAGTCATTCGGTGGGAGGAATGTATATCTCAACACAATTCCGTCCTTGAGAATTCATAGCTCCTTGACAACTGTTCCCTCCAAGCACTCAATATCAAACACCACGAGACTCATCCTATTTTTAGCTGAGATAATTGACAAATGATTAACAATCTAGTATTTTAAAATTATGAGGATGACAAACTTTGATGTAGAGACAAAAGAATAATCCAGTTATATGACCTAGAAGAAAGGAGCTGGGTATTTGCGGCAGCATGTAACAATAACCGGGTCCTTTGTCTGTTGTCGTTCTTACAGCTCCAGCAAAATAATGTAAAATTGCATGTAGACAAAAAATTTTTGATCTAGCTAAGAAAAAATCCAAAAGAGAGTTTCCATATCCGATTCTTCCTCCATGAGGAAATTTTTGATCAATTTCGTCCAAATCGACATTTCGTTCCCAAACTTTACAAGCTGCGAGAAAACAGTTTTTATGTTTTTCGTTCGTTGGAATTAATGAAAGTATGCTTTCGTAACAATTGAAAATGTTAACCAGAGTAACAATGTTCATTAAATCTGAGTTGTTTCGTCCAAAATAATGCAGGTCTTTTTGTACTTTTCTATATAGGAAAGAAGGGTTGGTAGATGATCTACTAGATTTTTATTCTCCTCTTTTTTCAAATCAATCTTTGTAAGAAAACTCCACTGATATCCGTTCAAACGGTGTTGAGAAATGGAAATTTCCTGTTTGTCAGAACGATATGTTAGAGTTGTTCTGCGCAGTCCATTATGAATAACCCACTTGAATTCAGAAATTTGGGACTCTACGTCTAAATTATCCAATTTGGAAAAATTTTGCGCTTCAAGAACTGTATATGAATACCTTTTAAGCGGTTGATGTAACCTGACGTGAAAACTTTTGATTTGTCTCTGAGACTTAAGAAAATGTTTCTAGAGCATCCAATATGCCAACTCATTCTAAGAAGAAAAAAGTTTCAAATGAAAAATTGTTTACTGAAAGACAAATACATATAATCACCAAATATTCATCACTCAACATAAAAAATCATTATAATATTGCGCAGCAGTAGTTATTGAAATGTACATTGTTCAATATTAGAGAAATCTATAAGATTTTCAATCAGTTACTTGAATTCTTCCATTTTATAGCTGACGAAAGTGACTTGCTTGAACTCATTGCTCTCTTTGCGACAAAATAGTCGGATCTGGACATAAACTGAAGCTGGGTTGTCCTGAACGTACTGCATAAAGGTAACGTAGTCTTCGATTTTTTCCAATGCTGATCTCTCTTGCTTTGTGACATTGTTGCAGCACGTCTTCCATTTTTGGCTTCTTCTCTGGATTTTCTCGAATTTCCCAGTCTCCATTCAGCAGATCGTTCTTCAGGAGACAAAATTTCTTGAATTCGTAATCTCCAATTCTCAATTGTTGGTATTTTTCAAATGTTCCACATTTATCTTTTTTGAAGACTTGAAAAGTTGGTTCAGAGTAATTTTGTCCATTTCTAAATATTTGGGACACAGTAAATCTCCCAAATCTGTTTGGATGAGAGCCAAAGTCAATGTAAAATGGGACGAAATCAGTACCCAATTTGGGTTGTGAATCTGTAAACATTGATGAAGCGCTCGAGTAAAAAGGAGATACTTTGGAGAGAGACAATTAAGTAACTTGATTAAGCTGCGAGAAGTTGATTAAATGATTTACTTAAAATTTTAAGGCCCTCTACAACACACAATTTCCTTTTATGCTAATGACATCATTGTTTCCACACAATTTCCTAAAAAGGAAGAGAAAATTGTGTCTATTTATACTTTTTCCTTAAAAGGATTTCTAATCAGAAATTTTCAACAAAGAAAACTTTTGAATCATTATAGAAAAAGCGTCTTTGTGTTTAGCACGTCTGTGTTGCATTAGAGAGAAGTAGTGACGAAAATATTTTGAACAAGTAAAACATCGAAATTTCTTAATACGCTGTTTCTTGAATTGATTCATAGTTCAAATGAGATTTTAAATTGCCCATGACAATTTCATTTGTTTCCTTATTTGGAATTTGAATCCGTTTATAATAAATAAGTTGAATTCCTTAATTGGAATTTGGCTTTATTTATAATAAATAAGTTAGTTTCCTTATTTGGAAAATAAGTTCTAAAGAAATTGATTTCCTTATTTGAACGTACTAAATAATTTTACAGAATGGCAGCAGTTATGTGTCAGGTTTTACCACACTTTTACAAAAAAGTTTTGTGAAAAAGCGTTGTTTATATCTGTATCTGTCGAAGATTAATTCTTACAAATGAATATGTTGCTTCACACAACAGTTTCTGTCCTCTGAAAACCTGTCGATATCACATTGTTCTCGTTTCTTCCTCCACCGAAGACTTGCTTCAAAAACTGGAAGATCTTTCTTATTTATATCAGACAGTCGATTGTTTATGAACATTATATAAACATCAATTTCTTGGCAATATTTTGGAAGAATCGGGATTTGTCTTTACTCAGTTAGACAGAGCATTACAACACAATTATGAAAACAAATTTGTTGAGAATTTACCTAGTGTGTCCAAAAAAAGATTGAGTAGAAAGAAGTTCAAGAGACATCTAATGCGAGCTGAACAAAGAAATGTAAGCACACAAACGATGGGATCTTCATTTCTGGACAGAATTCAGTCTGTAAAAAACTCAAAATAAGAGAGTGAATTGATAAAAATTGTTGACTGTTTGTTAGATGGTCATGGCTTAATTGATAACTCTCTGTTATATCTTGAAATTAGAAAGTAATGAGTTTGTAATTGCATGACAAGGATTTACACAGTATCAGTTTTATATTTTGGTCTAAAAATCAAAAAAATTCAATTTCTCATTTTTTACAATCTTTTTCTTGAATGTTTAAATTGATACCTCTAATCTGTTAAAAGTCGAGTTTTGTAGCAATTTATTCTTTTAAAAGTCGAGTTTTCTCACGAAAATTTTTATTAAGTGTTGGGTTTTTGAACAATTAATTTTAATAAAAGTCGAGTTTTCTCAACAAAATTTTTGTTCAATGTCTAGTTTTCATTCAATGATTTGTTAAAATATCAAAAAACCGATTTCAATTGGATACAATAAATCAGTTTTTTTTCTTAAATATCAAGTTTTTGATCAAGTATCTTTGTTAAATGTCGAGTTTTGATAACGCTCTTTCCGTTAAATATCAAGTTTGGTAACAAAATTTTTTAAAATTAAAATTTTATTTGATATCCTTATGAACTGGTTTAGAAAAGAAAGCTCACATAAGAAAGATTATAATATACAGAATGTTTAAATTCATCACCAGGAAAATGTTTAAATCAACATACAACTTTTCCGTTAAGATCGATTACAAATGAAGCTGAAAAATTGTGCCAACTCAAATCTATTCAAATAGAGTTCTCACAACATACTCTGGCAAGTTTTGAATCTCATTCCCAAAAGGTCAAACGTTCAAATTTTACTGGAGGATCAGTTGGTTGAACGCTGATTGAAGTTGTTGAATTTTCATCAGTCAGCAAAATTGGATAGTGGGCTGTACCGTCCTCTATGGAAGGTGTTGTCATTGATGGAGTAGTCGACATATCAGTAGAACCATAGTACTGTGCCGGATCAAAGTTCTGCTGATCATTCGCTGACCAAGTGCTAGTATCAACACTTAGCTCGCTCCCATCAAAGCCTGACACAGTTTGAAGCAAATTCCCTGACTCCTCCACTGAACTCAAAACTTGATTTACATCTGGGCTAGAGAACCAAGAGTTGGAATTTTGCCCTTCTTCCCAAGGGAAAGTATATTGAATGTTGCCAGCGACTTAGTTCGGCAAAAATTCTGTCCCAGCAACGTGAGGATAGTGGTGTCCACTAATAACAGCAACTTCGTGTCCCATCGCTTGAGTTCCAAGCTGATTCTCCGTAATTGGAACCTGACCCTGATGATAGGTGTCGAACTGTTGTCGCTGGTGTTCAATAATATGCCACACAGTGATGGGTACAGTGATTATAGACTTATAAAATCCGTTTGATAAGTCTTTAACACTTATCCGAGCAGTCTCCTCAGTGAAGGAAAATGAGTACAGAAGACTATTGTTTTGCACAGTAAACTCCATTTTGTTCAGATTAATTGTTAGAAGTCAGAAACAGATAAACGTTAAAACTGGAATAAGCTCTGTAGATAAGAAGAATGTGAATGTAGGATAAAGTTTTGATGAATAGTTAGCAGGACGATGAGGAACAGAGGTGAAATTAATTTTGAGGAACTGAAAAAGAATGATAATGTCTAACTATGTCGCTCCTATTTATAGTGAATTCCATCCAATAAGAAGAAAATAACCAAAGAAGGAAATATTTTGTAGAAAAAGTGACGTTAGTAACCAAAACAGGAAATGGAAAGTTTTTAATGTAACCAAATAGGGGAGAATTTGTTATAAAAAGACGCTCGTATACGAAACAGGAACATCAATGCGTGAATAGAAACCAAATATTGTTTTTGAATAATACATGTAACACATGATATGACTGCTTGTTTACTAAATAAGGATAGCTGAGTGGGAACGAACTGACATAATTTACCAAAAAGGTCAAGCTCTGATAAATTTGTTCAACTTCGTTAAGTTTTAAAGCAATCTCGGAA